>NW_026057577.1:1435085-1508079 GCF_023721935.1 Panthera uncia | reverse complement strand
TATCATCAAAAAGAATGAAATCTTGCCATTTGCAAGGGCATGGATGGAGCTAGAATGTATTAGAATGTATTATGCTAAGGGAAATATTCAGCCAGAGAAAGAAAAATATCATATGATTTCACTCATGTGTAATTAAAGAAAAAAAAAAAAAACAGATGAACATATGGGAGGGGATGGAACAAAAGAAAAGAGAGAGAAACAAAACACAATAGATGCTTAATTATAGAGAACAAACAGGGTTGATGGAGGGAGGGAGGTGGGAGATAGGCTAGATGGGTGATGGGTATTAAGGAAGACACGTGTTGTGATGAGCACAGGGTGTTGTATGGTTCACTGAATTCTATTCCTGAAACCAATATTGCACAGTATATTAACTAACTAAAATTGAATTACAAAAATATTTTAAAGAAACAAATAGTGAAATCTTGACATTTTCAATGACATGGATGGATTAGAATGTATTATGTTAAGCAAAATAAGTCAGTCAGAGAAAGAACAATGCCATATGATTTCACCTATATGTAGAATTTAAAAAACAAAACAGATGAACATAGGGGAAGAAAAAAAAAAGAAAATAAGATGAAAACATGTAGGTAAACCATAAGAGATTCTTAACAATAGAGAACAATCTGAGGGTTACTGGAGGGGAGGTGGGTGGCGAGATGAGCTAAATGGGTGAAGGGCATTAAGGAGGACACTTGTTGTGATGAGCACCTGGTGTTGTATGTAAATGATGAGTCACTAAATTCTAGTCCCGAAACAAATATGACACCATATTGTTAACTAAGTTGAATTTAAATATAATCTTGGAAATAAAGAATGAGAAAGAAAGAAGAAGAAAGAAAGAGAGAGAGAGAGAGAGAGAGAGAGAGAGAAAGAAAGAAAGAAAGAAAGAAAGAAAATCTTGGATGAGAAAAAAAAATAGGGTCCCTGAATTTGGTCCTCCCAGTGGAATCCAGGAAGCCCCAGGCTGCAGTTTTCTAATCCTTAAGTGTACCTAGTTCCCTATAATTTAACTACCTCTCTTCTAAAGGAATATAAGAAAAACAGTTCTCTAATTTAATGTGGGTTCCATAATAGGGTACTGAAAAAGAGAACCTTAACACTGTTTCTCCTGGTCCACCAAGGGCACAAGAACCATTCCTCACTCTCATTCCCATACTCCTGCCTATCCCTCAGCTGCTTTCTCAGAGTCAGAGCCATTCACTTACAATGTCCTCAAAGGCAGTCTTACCACAAGCTCACTACCTTGAGCAGCAGACCCCTCACTCCCTACACCCATGCCCTTGCTACTCCCATGTGTGTCCAAACCTGTTGTTGAAGGTCCTCAAGACCACCCTCAGATTTAACAGAAGGACTCGCAGAACTGAGAAAAGCTGTTATACTCATGGTAGTGGTTTATTACTGTGAAAGAATATATATTAAAACTGGCAAAGATAAAACTTTTAGGGTCCAGGAAAGACCAGGTTCAGGCTTCCAGTTTTCCTCTTCCAGTAGTCATATGGACAGTGCTTAATTCTCCTATCAGTGATGTATGACAGCCCACAGAAGGTTACCTGAGACTTGGTGTCCAGGGTTTTTTTTTGGAGGGAGTCAGTCACATAGTTATGATTGCCTGCCTGGGGGTCTGACCTTAGTCTCCAGACCCTCCAAAGGTCAAGTTAATACCACATGGTTCAAGGTCCCCAACGTAAGTCAAGTTGTTGGCATAGATTATCTGGGATGGCCCAAGCCCCAGTTAAACAAAGACAATTTTATCAGGTACAATATTCCAAGGGTTTATAGTTACCTCCCAAGAGCCACAGAAGACCTTGTTTGGAATGTGTAGGTTTAGACCATCCAGAACTTCTGAGTTAACTTTTTACTGCAAAGACCACAGAGAAGGTTTTCATTTTACAGGCCTTTGCCAAAGTACAAATTAGCTATAAAGTCTTTGGTTGCAAGGGTCTGGACTTTTTTTCAAAACATTTTTTTTAAAAGTATCTTAGACCATCTTCTTGCAATTCTCCATCAAAGTACATATTTCTTATTGAATAAAAGAGATAACATAACATTGAACGGAGCATTCTAAATATTTCCCAAAATTTGGGAAAATTCAAAAAGCATAACCCATATTCCACACCCATAATTAAAGATTTTCTCAAAATTGCCTGCAGCACACGCAGTACACCTTGCCATCACCTCTGGGTTCCACTGCTCTAGTCTCATAATTAGCACACAGAGAAGAGGATAGTGTGGGCGTCTCTGAAGCAAATGAACTATAGCCAGGGTTTTCTCATCATTCATAGAACCATTAAAGAAATTTGAAAAGTCCAGAATTCTAAAAAATGAAATAGACAAGACAAAATTTCAGAGCATCACACCTGGTAGAGAGAAACTCTGCACAACTTTTGTTTCATTTATTACTGCATGAGTATGTAACTGTGTGTATCACTATGTGTGTAAATGTGTATGGGAGAGTGTGTGGTTTGCATGTGGTGTGTGTGATACGTGGGAAGGAGCGTGTGTGGTGTGGGGGTGTACATGTGGCATGTGTTTGGTGTGTGGTTTGTGTGTGCCTGTGTGTGGTGTGTGGTGTGTGTTTATATACATGAGTGGACTGGGTCCATTCACAACATGGATTATTCTTATGGCCCTTTGGCTATTTGGAGGTAGCATGATATGTGGTGAAGGGTCACACTTGAGGGACTGGAGGTCTGAACTTAAATCTGGGCCCTGCCTCTTAGGAGCCTTGTAACCTTGGACAAATTTCTTGATCTCTTTGGGTCTTAATTTTATTATCTGAGAATTATGGACATAATAATTATGGACCTAGTGCACAATGTCATTAGAATTAAATAAAAAAGATATCAAATGTAAAACATTTAGCACCTCACTCAGTGAGGTCATTTGTTTTGTTATTTTCATCTTTCCTGTTGTTATTACTATAGGATATGGTCAAATGTGTTTGAGAAAAACTAACTTAGAGGACAGGATTAATGAAGCCAAAGCCCATGCCTCCCATCAAGCCAGTCTATATTCTTTTTTTTTTAAGTTTTTTTTTTAATTTAATTAATTTATTTTTTCTTGAGAAAGAGCGAGAGTGTGCATGAGCAGGGGAGAGGGAGAGAGAGAACCTCAAGCTGGCTCCTCATTGTCAAAGTGGAGCCTAATGCAGGGCTCAACCATGAACCATGAAACCATGACCTGAGCTGAAATCAAGAGCTGGACACTAAACTGACTGAGCCACCCATGTGTCCTAAGCAAGTCATGTTCTTCTTCTTTTTTTTAAATATTTACTTACTTTGAGAATGAGAGAGAGAGTGTGAGTTGGGGAGGGACAGAGAGAGAGGGAGAAATAGAATGCCAAGCAGGATCTGGCTGTCAGCACAGAGCCTGACACAGGGCTCGAACCCACCAACGGTGAGATCACGACCCAAGCCAAAATCAAGAATCGGATGCTTAACCAACTAAAACACCCAGGCAACTCCATATTCTTTAGAGCCTAAGGAAGGGATGGTGGTTTTACACAGTCAGGCCTGATGGAGGGACATCCTCTTAAGAGTACAAGTTCCCCTGCTGGTAGTGAGTGAAAAGACACTTCACAAAGAAATAGCTGGCTACTTATCTAGGCTGGAACAGTCTGCTTGTAGTGTCAGGTTTGTTTTCTCCTAACTCAAAACCTTTCTGTGCTATTCAATGCTAACATTATCACTAACAAGGCAGTTTGACATCAGTTACTCCCTGATATGGTGCTCTAGGGAGGAAACGATATCCTTTCTGCGGCATTCTTGCCAAAAATGCATGACCTCTATTAAATAATGAGAAAACAGCCAACAAACCAAAACTGTGGGTCACTCAGTAATCTTAAAATATGTCAAAGTTAGAAAAGAATAAGGATTGGCTAGAGATGGAAAGAGACTAAAAGTACATTCTAGTCAAATGCAATACAGGGTCCTGGTTGGACACTAGTGAAAAAACTCATGAAAAGTGAAAAAATAGTTTAGTTAACTTCTAACTGGTTTTAACAACTGTGTTATGCTTACATAAAACGATAGCACTAGGAATAGCTGGGTGAAAAGTATTTTCTTTTACTATTTTTGTAATTTTTATATAAGTCTAAAATATTTTAAAATAAATATAAATGTGTATGTTACATATGCATACACACATACGCACATACACATATAAATAAATAAATATATATATGCAGATAAACATATACAAATATGATCTATCTTGAGTGTATTGGCTGCCAGGGAGCCACCAGGTTTTACCCTCTTGAGATTTTTCTGATTAGCATGCTCTTTGAAAAATTATGATTCTTCCATTATAAATTCCCTATTGATTGCTTTCATTATCAAAGAAAAGTAAGCACTATTTTGTAAAAAAGTTTCCTATTGAACCCTCCAGGGAAGATTCCCAAGTGTTAGTGGTTAATGAGGACTTATGGTGATCACTTGGCCTCTGCCAGCACTCCTATTCCCCAAAATGCCAGGCTAGGGCCACATAGACACAGCCTTTCATAAAGTGCTGCCTCCCCCTTACAGAGAAAAGAAGCACGTGGCAAGAGTCCAGCATGGGCTTGCAGGAAGCTGGGATTTTTTAACTCCATAAATATAATTCCCCAACATGGAAATCAAACCCTCCAAACACCATCTTCCACTCCAACACCTGGAAAGATATCGTTCCCTCTTCACTTGCATAGTTTGTTCAATACCTGAGACTGTATGATTTGAATGCAAAGAGATCGAACTTTTAGATGGTGCAAAATTGATTCCTGAAGGAGTCCTGACAGTAATGAATCCCTTGGTAATGAATGCCAAGATGGAGGGATTCATCCCAAATGAAAGAGCAAGTTAAGACAATGGCCAGAAATATAAGCAAAACAGATATAAGTAATTGCCTGATGGAGAATTTAAAACAACACTCATAAGGACACTAGCTGGGCTTGGAACAAAAATGGAAGACTTCAGGAAAACCCTTACCACAGAGATAAAAGAGTTAAAAAGAACTGTTAAAATGTCTATACTATCCAAAACAATATACACATTCAATACATCCCTATCAAAGTGCCACCAGCATTTTTCACAGAGCTAGAACAAACACTGCCAACATTTGTATGGAAACATAAAAGACCCTGACTAGGCAAACTAATCTTGAAAAAGAAAAGCAAAGCAGGACACTTCCCAATTCTGGACTTCAAGTTATATTTCAAACTGTAGTACTTAAGACTGTATGGTACTGACACAAAACCAGACAAATAGATCAATAAAACAGAACAGAAAACCCAGAAATGGACCCACAATTATATGGTCCACTAATCTTCAACAAAGAAGGAAAGAATAGCCAATGAGGGGAAAAAAAAAAACAGCCTCTTCAACAATTGGTGTTGGAAAACAATCAACAAAACTAAAAGGCAACTTTTCAAATGAGAGAAGATATTTGCAAATGACATATCTGATAAGGGGTTAGGATCCAAAATCTATAAAGAACTTATCAAATTCAATACCCAAAAAACAACCCAATTAAAAATGGGCAGAAGACATGAACAGACATTTTTTCAAAGAAGACATCCAGATGGCTAATAGACACATGAAAAGATGCTCAACATTACTCATCATCAGAGAAATATAAATCAAAAGCGCAGTAAGATACCACCTCACACCTGTCAGAATGGCTAAAATTAAAACACAGGAAATAACAGCAATGGCAAGGATGCAGAGAAAGATGAACACTCTTACACTGTTCGTGGAAATGCAAACTATTGCAGCCACTCTGGAAAACAGTATGGAGGTTCCTCAAAAAGTTAAAAATAGAACTTACCCTATGATCCAGAAATTGCATTACTAGTTATTTACCCAAGGATACAAAAATACAAATTCAAGGCATACATGCACCTCGATGTTTATAGCATCGTTGTCAGTAATAGCCAAACTATGGAGAGAGCCCAAATTTTCATTGACTGACGAATGGGTAAAGAAGATGTGGTACATATATATATACAATAGAATATTACTCAGCCATAAAAGAATGAAACCTTGCCATTGGCAATGTGGATGGAGTTAAAAGTATATTATGCTAAGTGAAATAAGTCAGAGAAAGACATATAAAATATGATTTCACTCATATGCGGAATTTAAGAAACAAAACAGATAAACATAAAGGAGGGGGAAATACAGAGGAAAACAAACCATAAGAGTTATCTTTTTAAGAAAGAGAACAAACTGAGTTGATGAAGGGAGGTGGGTGGAGGGGGTAGGCTAGATGGGTGATGGGTATTAAGTAGGGTACTTGTTATGATGTGCTCCGTGTTGTAAGTGATGAATCAATTACTGATTTCTACCTCTGAAACCAATATTGCACTGTATGTTAACTAGAAATTAAATAAAATTTTGAAAAAAATAAATAAATATGTTAAAAAATATATTTGCAAATCAATGTGTTACATGATATCAATTATAGAATATTTAAGAACTATATTATATTTTCAATAGATGCAGAAAAAGCATTTGACAAAGTACAACATTCATTGTAGAAAAAAACTGTCAACAAATTAGGTTTACAGGGAACAAACCTCAATATAATAAAGGGCACTTATGAATAACCCACACCTAATATCATGGAATGGGGAAAAACTGAGAGGTTTCCCTCTGTGGTCAGGAAGAAGACAGGGTTGTCCATTCTCACCATTGTTATTTAAATAATGCTGGAATTCCTAAGCACAGCAATCATACAAAAAATGAAAAGTCATTCAAATTAGCAAGGAAAAATTCAAACTCTATTTGCAGATGACATGATACTCTTCTTTTTAATTAAAAAAATTTAATGTTTGTTTATAAATTTGTTTATTTATTTATTTATTTTTAATTTACATCCAAGTTAGTTAGCATATAATGCAATAATAATTTCAGGAGTAGATTCCAGTGATTCATCTCCTTTGTATAACACCTAGTACTCATCCCAACTTAATGCCCCTTACCCATTTAGCCCATCCTCCCAACCACAGCCCCTCCATCAACCCACAGTTTGTTCTCTATATTTGTCTCTTATGTTTTATCCCCCTCCCTCTTTTTATATTATTTTTGCTTCCCTTCCTTTGTGTTTATCTGTTTTGTATATTAAATTCCACAGATGAGTGAAGTCATATGATATTTGTCTTTCTCTGACTAATTTCACTTAACACAATACCCTTTAGTTCCATCCACTTTGTTCCAAATGGCAAGATTTCATACTTCTCGATTGCCAAGTAATACTCCATTGTACACGTATATACCACATCTTTATCCATTCATCTGTTGATGGACATTAGGGCTCTTTCCATACTTTGGCTAGTGTCAATACTGCTGCTATAAACATTGGGGTGCATGTGCCCCAACAAAATAGCACACCAGTATCCCTTGGATAAATACCTAGTAATGCAATTGCTGGGTCATAGGGTAGTTCTACTTTTAACTTTTTGAGGAACCCTCATGCTGTTTTCCAGAGTGGCTGCACCAGTTTGCATTCCCACCAACAATGCAAAAGATATCCTCTTTCTCTGCATCCTCGCCAACATCTGATGTTGCCTGAGTTGTTAATGTTAGTCATTCTAACTGGTGTGAGGTGGTATCTCATTGCGGTTTTAATTTGTATTTCCCTGATTATGAGTGACGTTGAGCAATTTTTCATGTGTCCATTAGCCATCTGGATGTCTTCTTTGGAGAAGTGTCTATTCATGTCTTTTATCCATTTCTTCACTGTATTATTTGTCTTTTGGGGTGTGGAGTTTGATAAGTTATTTATAGATCTTGGATACTAACCCTTTACCTAATATGTCATTTGCAAATATCTTCTCCCATTCAATTGTTTGCCTTTTAGTTTTGATGATTGTTTCCTTCACTGTGCAGAAGATTTTTATTTTGATGAGGTCCCAATAGCTCATTTTTTCTTTTGTTTCCCTTGCCTCCAGAGACATGATTGAGCAAGAAGTTGCTGTGGCTGAGGTCATAGAGGTTTTTGCCTGCTTTTTTTCGCTAGGATATTGGTGCCTTCCTGTCTTATGTTTAAGTCTTTCATCCATTTTGTGTTTATTTTTGTATATGGTGTAACAAAATGGTTCACGTTCTTTTTTCTGCATGTCGCTGTCCAGTTTTCCCTACACCATTTGCTGAAGAGACTGTCTTTATTCCATTGGATATTCTTTCCTGCTTTGTCAAAGATTAGTTGGCCATACGTTTGTGGGCCCATTTCTGGGTTCTCTATTCTGTTCTAAAGATCTAAGTGTTTGTTTTTGTGCCAATACCATACCATCTTGATGATTACAGCTTTGTAATACATCTTGAAATACGAGATTGTGATACCTCCAGCTTTGGTTTTCTTTTTCAGGATTGCTTTGGCTATTCAGGGTCTTTTCTGGTTCCATACAAATTTCAGGATTGTTTGTTCTGGCTTTGTGAAGAATGCTGGTGTTATTTTGATAGCTATTGCATCAAATATGTAGATTGCTTTGGGTAGTGTCAATATTTTAATAATATTTGTTCTTCCAATCCATGAGCGTGAAATATTTTTTTTCTTTTTTTTGTGTGTGTCTTCTTCCATTTATTTCATTCGCTTTCTGTAGTTTTCAGTTTATAGATTTTTCACCTCTTTGGTTAGGTTCATTCCTAGATATTTCATGGCTTTTGGTGCAATTGTAAATGGAATTGATTTCTTGATTTCTGTTTCTATTGCTTCATTGTTGGTGTATAGAAATCCAACTGATTTCTCTGCATTGATTTTATAGCCTGTAACATTGTTGAATTTATGGATCAGTTCTAGCAGGCTTTTTGGTGGAATCTTTTGGGTTTTCCACCTAGAGTTATCATGTCTTCTGTGAAGAGTGGAAGTTTGACTTCCTCATTGCTGATTTGGATGCCTTTTATTACTTCATATTGTCTGATTGCTGACAGTAGGACTTCCAATACTATGTTGAATAACAGTGGCTAGAATGGACATTACTGTAGTGTTCTTGACCTTAGTGGGGGAGCTCTAAGTTTTTCCTCATTGAGGATGTTATTAGTGGTGGGTCTTCCATACATGACTTTTATGATCTTGAGGTATGATGCTTCAATCCCTACTTTCTTGAAGTTTTTTTTTAATCAAGAAAGGATACTGTATTTTGCTGAATGCTTTCTCTGCATCTATCGAGAGGACCATTTGGTTCTTTTCCTTTCTTTTATTGATATAATGTATCACAATGATTTTTTGGTGTATATTGAACCAGCCCTGCATCCCAGGTATAAATCCCTCTTGGTTGTGGTGAATAATTATTTTAATGTATTATTGGATACAGTTGGCTAGTAACTTGTTGAGGATTTTTGCATCTATGTTCATCTGGGAATTGGTTGCTAGTTCTCCTTTTTAGCAGGGTCTTTGTCTGGTTTTGAAATCAAAGTAATGTTGGCTTCATAGAATAAGTTTGGGAGTTTTCCTCCCATTTATATTTTTTGGAACAGCTTCAAGAGTATAGGTGTTAACTTCTTTAAATGTTTGGTACAATTCCCCTGGAAAGACATCTAGTCCTGGACTCTTGTTTTGGGGGAGATTTTCGATTTCTTTATTGGTTATGGGTCTATTCAAATTTTCTATTTTTTCTTGTTTCAGTTTTGGTAGTTGATATGTTTCTAGGAACTTGTCCATTTCTTCCAGATTGCCCAATTTATTGGCATATAATTGCTCATAATATTTTCTTATTGTTTTTGTTTCTGCAGTGTTGGTTGTGATCTCTCCTCTTTCATTCTTTATATTATTTACTGGGTCCTTTCCTTTCACTTTTTGATCAAACTGGCTAGGGGTGTATCAATTTTGTTAATTCTTTCAAGGAACCAGATCCTGGTTTCATTGATCTGTTCTACTGTTTTTGTTGGCTGGTTGGTTGGTTGGTTGGTGGGGTTTTTTTGTGGGGTTTTTGTTGTTTTTGTTTTGTTTTGTTTTGTTTTGTTTTTTGGGGGTTTCAATAGCATTGATTTCTTCTCTAATCTCATTAGTTCTCATCTTCTGCTGGTTTGGGGGTTTTATTTACTGTTGTTTTTCCAGCTCTTTAAGGTGTAAGGTTAGGTTGTGTATCTGAGATCTTACTTCCTTCTTTAGGAAGGCCTGGATTTCTATCTACTTTACTCTTATGACTGACTTTACTTCATCCCAGGGGTTTTGGGCTTTGGTGTTATCCTTTTCACTGGCTTCCATGTACTTTTTAATTTCCTCTTTAACTTCTTGGTTAGCCCATTTATTCTTTAGTAGGATGTCCTTTAGTCTCCAAGTATTTGTTGTCTTCCCAAATTTTTTCTTGTCGTTGATTTTGAGATCATAGCATTATGGTCTGAAAATATGTATTGTCTTATCTTGATCTTTTTGTACTGGTTGAGGGCTGATTGGTGTGCCAGTATGTGATGTATTCTGGAGAATGTTCCATGTGCACTGGAGAAGAAAGTGTATTCTGATGGTTTAGGGTGAAATGTTCTGAATATAAATGTCAACTCCATATATCTGGTTCAGTGTGTCATTCAGAACCATTGTCTCCTTGTTGATTTTTTGATTAGATGATCTGTCCATTGCTGAAAGCAGGGTGTTGATGTCTCCTACTATTGTGGTATTATTGTCAATGAGTTTCTTTACATTTGTGATTAATTGATTTATATATTTGGGTGTCTCACATTTGGAGCATAAATGTTTACAATTGTCAGATATTCTTGGTGGATAGACCCCTTATTATGATATAATGCCATACTTCATCTTTTTTTACAGTTTCTGTTTTAAAATCAGATTGCCTGATATAAGTATGGCTACCCCAGCTTTCTTTTGGCAACCATTAGCATGATAGATTGTTCTCCATCCCCTTACTTTCAATCTGAAGGTGTCTTTAAGTCTAAAGTGGGTCTCTTGTAAACAGCATATAGATGGATCTTGTTTTCTTATCCATTCTGTTACCCTATGTCTTTTGATTGAAGCATTTAGTCCATTCACATTTCGAGTGAGTACTGAAAGATATGAATTTATTGCCATTGTGTCGCCTGTAGAGTTTGAGTTTTGGGTGATGTTCTCTCGTCCTTTCTAGTCTTTGTTGCTTTTCCTTTTTGTTTTTTTTTCAGCTTTTCTCCCTCAGAGAGTCCCCCTTAAAATTTCTTGCAGGGCTGGTTTAGTGGCCACAAACTCTTTAATTGTTGTTTGTCTGGGAAAGTCTTTATCTCTCCTTCTATTTTGAATGAAAGCCTTGCTGGATAAAGAATTCTTGGCTGCATATTTTTCTGAATCAGTACATCGAATATATCCTGCCACTCCTTTCTGGCCTGCCAAATTTCTGTGGATAGGTCTGCTGTGACCATGATCTGTCTTCCCTTATAAGTTAAGGACTTTTTTTCCTTTGCTGCTTTCATGATTTTTTCCTTGTCTGTATTTTGTGAATTTGACTATGATATACTTTGTTGATTGTAGATTTTTGTTTAATCTAATTGGAGTTCTCTGTGCTTCCTCGATTTCGATGTCAGTGTCTTTCCCAGGTTAGGAAAGTTTTCCACTTTGATTTGCTCACATAAACATTCTACCCCCTTTTGTCTCTGTCTTCTGGGAGCCCTATGATATGGGTGTTATTTCTTTTTAAGTAGTCACTGAGTTCTCTGTTTCTTATATCAGCTTTTTTGCCTTAGTCTCCCTCTCTTTTTCTGCTTCATTATTCTCTGTAAGTTTGTCCTGCATATTGCTGATTTACTGCTCTGTTTCATCCATCTTTGCCACCATCACTTCCATTCAAGACTGCATCTCAGTTATAGTATTTTTAATTTTGTCCTGACTAGATTTTACTTCTTTTATCTCTGTAGACAGGGATTTTAATGTATTTTCAACCTCAGCTTGTATTCTTATTATCATGATTCTAAATTCTGGTTCAGACATCTTGCTTGCACTTGTGTTGATTAAGTCCCTGGCTGTCATTTCTTCCCATTCTTTTTTTTTTTTTTTTTTGAAGTGAATTTCTTTCTTTTGTCATTTTGGAGGAAAATAAAGAATTAATAAAATAAAAAATTAAAATTAAAAAATTAAAAACAACACAAAAATATCAAATAAAGGATGCTAGATCCTAGGTGTGTTTTGGTCTGGTTGGTGAAAGAAGCTTGATAGAATAGAGAAAAAATGGAAAGAAATGAAAAGGAATAAAATGTGGGGGAAAAGTGGGAAAACGTTTAAAATTTAAAAAATGAATACAATAAAATAGAATAAAATGAAATTATGAAAGTAAAATAGAATTAAAAATTAAAAAAATGTAGTAGGAAAAAAATAAAAGAAAAAAATTTATAAAAATAGAAAATAATTTTTTTCCTCTTTCTGTTCATGAATAAGAAGAGAAAAGAAATAGAAAAAAATTGAATAGACGGAACAGCAAACAGAATGAAATATGATTGAAATTACATCCTGTTTCCCCTAGAAGTCAAACTATGAAGCACTTTATAGTCTGTAAACTAAGCAAACAGACTTGTGGTGTTCTTCTAGAGAGGTTGGCACAGACGGGTCTTGGTGTAATGGCTCCATTCTCCACTAGATTGTGCTGTTTAGCTTACTTGGGAAGATTGTTGTGGCACCTGCAAGCCTGTATGCACATGTGCAGGACAAGTGAAAATGGGGTCACCCAGCTATCCAGTCTCTAGCATCAGAACTCTATGCTTTCACTGATAGGCAATCAAGCACCCCTGCTTTGTCCCTGGATTCCATCTACTCCCCACTTCTATGCTCTGACCAAACTGTCAGCATGCCAGGTGGCACCTCCTTCCCAAATTTTATCTCAGATGGGTCTCTGTTTCCAAACCCCTCATTCTGAAGACCCAGTGGCTTCAACCCACTCTTGGGTCTTGCAGACCAATGGCCAGGTGCTGCTTGCTCCCAGGAATGTTTGTGCAACCATGCTGCTGCAGATGCCCAGAGACTGCAGCCAGTGCCAGGCTGCCCCAGAAAAAGTTCATGCCATCATCTAGCAGCAGCATTTCAGGGATTATGGTAAATCACAACACACATCTAGTGCCAGGCTTCACCACCCCCTAACATCCTTGTTCCAACACCAGCAAATATGGCTGTTCTCTGGGGTCCACTGTGACCTTTGCCTGTGGGGAGACCACATAGCCTCTACCAAGTATCCTCTCTGCAAGGGGACCGCTTCTCCCCATGTGACCTGAGGACCCCTCAGACCTCACTGTCTTCTCCTAGGGATCCACCCTTCCCACCAGAGCTCTATTCAAGCTGTGGAGTTTCAGACTGTACTCCCCTGTTTATTTTTTTTAATTTTTTTAACGTTTGATTTATTTTTGAGACAGGGAGAGACAGAGCATGAACAGGGGAGGGTCAGAGAGAGGGAGACACAGAATCTGAAACAGGCTCCAGGCTCTGAGCTGTCAGCACAGAGCCTGATGCAGGGCTCGAACTCACGGACTGCGAGATCATGACCTGAGACGAAGTTGGCCGCTTAACCGACTGAGCCACCCAGGCGCCCCAGTGTGCTCCCCTGTTTATAGAGTCCTAATGATATTTAAACCCTCTCCTTTCTCCTTTATCCTTCCTCCTTTCTTTTTTAGACCCTTATGGGTGTTCCCACTCTTTCTCTTTCTCTCCAGCTACTTTTGGGGGGAGTGCTTTTCCTGTACTCTCCTCCCTGTTTCCATCCTCTCTCCACAAGCAAAAACAGCTCCCTACCCTCTGTGGTGCAACTGCCGAGTTCTGTGGCTCAAGTTATGCAGATTGCTGTGTTAATTCTCACACAATTTTCTAAGTGTGCAAGATGGTTTGGTGTTGATCTAGCTACATTTCTGGGATGAGAGAGAGAAAAACGTTCCATGCTGCTCTGCCATCTTGGCGCCTCCAATCTATATGATACTCTTTATAGAAAACCCAAAAGACTCCACCAAAAAACAATGCTGGGATGACACACAAATACAGTAAAATCACAGCATACAAAATCAATGCACAGAAGTCTGTTTCATTTCTATACACCAATAATGAAGCAGCAGAAAGAGAAATTAAGAAAACAGTCCCATTTACAACTGCACCCAAAACAATAAGATCCCTAGGAATAAACCTAACCAAAATGGTGAAAGATGCATACTCTTAAAACTGTAAAACACTAGTAAAAGAAATTGAGGGGGACAACAAAGCAGGAAAGAATATCCAGTAAAAAAAAAGACAGTGCCTTCAACAATTGGTGTTGGGAAAACTGGACAGCAACATATAGAAGAATAGAAATGGGCCACTTCTTTACACCATACACAAAAATAGATTCAAAATGCATGAAAGACCTAAATGTGAGACAGGAAACCATCAAAATACTAGAGAAGAACACAGGCAGCAACCTCTTTGACCTTGACCATAGCAACTTCTTACTAGACACATAACCAGAGACAAGGGAAACAAAAGCAAAAATTAACTATTAGGAGTTCATTGAGAAAAAAAAATACCTTCTGCACAGCAAAGGAAACAATCAATAACTGAAAAACAATTTTTGGAAAGGGGGATGTTTGCAAATGATATATCTGATAAAGGGTTAGTATCCAAAATCTATAAAGAACTTACCAAACTCAACACCCAAAAAACACGTAAACCAGTTAAAAAATGGGCGGGGGGAATGCGGGTTGCTCAGTCAGTGAGCATCAGACTCTTGATTTCTCATGGTTTGTGAAATTGAGTCCCATATCAGAGCTCTGTGCTTGGGATTTTCTCTTTCCCTTTCATTCTCTCTCTCTCTCTCAAAAACAAATAAATAAACTTTAAAAAATGCATAGATGACACGAATAGACACTTTCCAAAGAAGACATCCAGATAGCTAACAGACACATGAAAAGATATTCAATATCATTTGTCATCAAGGAAATACAAATCATAACCAAATAGGTGTGAGACAACACCTCATACCTAACAGAATGGCTAAAATTAACAACACAGGAAACAACAGATGTTAGCGGGGATGTAGAGAAAGGGGAAAACTCTTATACTGTTAGTGGGAATTAAAACTGGTGCAGCCACTCTGGAAAATAGTGTGACAGTTCCTCAGTTAAAAATAGAATTACCTTAAGATCCAGCAATCGCATGTTGGCTATTTACCCAAGGAATACAAAAACACCAATTCAAAGTGATACATTCACCCTTATGTTTATAGCAGCATTATGTACAATAGCCAAGAAGTTACCCACATCCATGGATTGATGAATGTATAAAGTATATGTGGTTATATATATATATATATATATGGAATATTATTCAGCCAAAACAAGAGAATGATTGTTTTCCCTTTTACAACAACATGGATGGATGGAGCTAGAGAGTATAATGGTAAGTAAAGAAGTCAGTCAGAGAAAGATAGGTATCACATGATTTCACTCTCATGTGGAATTCAGGAAAAAACAAAAGAGCAAAGGAAAAGAGAGAGAGAGATACAATCAAGGAACAGATTCTTAGTTATAGAGAAAAAATTGATAGGGGGAGGTAGGTGGGGATTGTGAAAAACAGGTGATGGGGATTAAGGAGTGCACTTTTTGTGATAAGCACAGGGTGATGTACAGAATTGTTCAATCACTATATTAAACACTGAAACTAATGTAATACTGTGTGTTAACTAATTGGAATTAAAATAAAAGCTGGGTGCCTGAGTGGCTCAGTTGGTTAAGCATCTGACTCTTGATTTTAGTTCAGGTCATGCATGATCTCATGGGTCATGAGATCGAGCCCCCATCAGGTTCTGTACTGACAGTGCAGAACCTGCTTGGGATTCTCTCTCGCCCTCTCTGTCTGCCCCTCACCTGCTCATTCTATCTCAAAATAAATAAATAAATAAACTTAAAAAAACTAAAATAAAAACTTAAAAAAATAAAGTATAAATTCATGAAGTATTTAATATTTCAGTTTTGTCCACTGAAAAGACTTAGAAATAATAACCAACTGAATAGTATTGAGTATTCCTAGCCCCCAGAACAGATTATAGTTTTAAAATGCCATTTCACTGTTAAAAAAAAAAAAAGATACAAGGACACTTGGAGAAATGGCCAATTCCAGGTTGGCACAAGAATATACAAGATGAGCTTGGAACTTCTTATCATACTAGATAGCCAGGAATATAGCATAACTGTTAGGTTCATTACTAAAGTACTCAAGGGTCAACTTGAAATGATTTCCACTGACCAAAGATAGGATAATTTGAACTTGAATGAGGATAATCATTGTAATTGATCAAAATTCATCATATTTGCTAAAAATCATAATTTAAAAATGATACAAAAATTAATTGACTATGTTTAGAGAATAATATAGGACAGATTTATCACCTTGACAACTAGTTAAATTAAAGAGGAAAATCAGCCATCCTGCCTTTCTTTTGTGACTTATACCAATGGGTAAACAAAAAGTAAATAAGGAGAAATATTCTTCATGAAAGTATTCTAACCAAAATAATAATGATAATAATAATAATAAAGAATAGTTTTAGAATATCATATTTATGATATGTGATATGTGAAATCAGTGGATTTAATGGATTTAAGCACTGAGCATTAACAGCTGCTAATATCACAAAAGACAAATTAGACACAAGGTGCCTTCTGATGAAGAAACAGACTACCATATTCCATATTCCTTTCAAAGTAACCAAACTTGAATCTGATCAAGCCTCTGAACCAATTTGTAGGAAACTGGACAGAGAAGCAACAAGGTAAACAGCATGATGATTATGCAAACAGCAACATCCACACTAGGAGAAACTACAGGTCAAATGACAGGGATCTTTAATAGATAAATTATAAAGTAAAGAAGAGGTGGAAGGGGAACTTGAAAATTAAAAGAGACTTAAGACATTTTGCATTGTAAAAGGGATAAAGGATGAGACTTAATCATAACATCCAGGGATATTCTTTGGGTGATAAAGCTATACAGAAATGCAAATGTGTTATGAAATCAGTTGGTGGCCACTTTGATAGGAGAAGCAGGTGTGACTCAGGGGGGCACATAGACGGGTTGCTGGGTGACTGGCAAGGTTCTATTTTTCACCTTGGTTTTGGTTACAAGGGTGATATCTTATAAAATGCATTAGTCATACGTTGATTGGTTTTCTGTATCTGTGCTTTATTGTACAGTAAAAGTAATTTCAAAACTTTATTCTATTTGGAATTTATCTTGGAATTTAATGTGTGACAGTGACGTAAATTGTTTTTTCCCCAAATGATAAGGGAACTTGTAGAGGTTAATGAGGGGGAAAGACTTAAGTGACAACTCATATCATGTATTCATAAGTGAATAAAGCTGTATGATGCTGTTTAAGTCCAAGAACAGACCATACTAGCTGTATTTAATGTACACCTTCATTAAAAAAATAAATAAGTAAATAGCAAGGGGAGGGGCTCCTGGGTGGCCTTGTCAGTTGAGCGTATGACTTCAGCTCAGGTCATGATCTCACAGTCCATGAATTTGGGCCCTGCCTTGGACTCTGTGCTGACAGCTTAGAGCCTGGAACCTGCTACAGATTCTGTGTCTCCTTCTCTCTCTGCCCCTCCCCAACTTACACTCTCTCTCTCTCTCAAAAGTAAAAAAATAAATAAATAAATAGCAAGGGGAATATACAGGCAAAGAGTCAGCAGAAAGCAGGACATCATGATAAAACATGAAACATAGGAAATGCTGTGTCAGGTAAGTAGCCTTCAGCTAGTGTCGGAATGAACCTGCAATTCAGGGCCCAGTGTTGAAATTGTAGGGGATGGCAAGAGTGGCCTGCTCATTGTTCTGCTGAAATTGAGGCCAATGGGGAAGGCATGACTGAGCCAGAGAGTACACAGTTGTAAAGAGACCTTAGCAATCATCTTGCCCAGGATCTCCAACCCAGTAATGCTGGGGATTTATAAGTCCCAAATTTTCTCCATCAGAGATACAAGGAGTGAGGAAGAAGGGGCAGGGAGGTGGAAAGGACCCTTCCAAGCCTCGAGTGCCACTCAGAAAGGCATGTGGTAACAAAACTTCCTTCTCCTGTCTGAGGTCTGGACAAACAAGAAATCAGTGAAGTTACAGGAAGGCCTAACCAAGGAACACACAGCAGCTGGAATCATCAGGGTTTGGGGGCTTCTGTAGCCTCGTGAGTGAACATGTTAGTACCCTAGCTCTCCACCTCTTCATGTCTGCTAGCCTTCACCCCCTTATTCCTGCAGAACCAAAGGAATCCCAAACTCCTTGACTGGCAACCGCTCACCCTGAAGAGTTAGTGTCCCAAAGCCTCAATGCAAGCAGTATTGTGCTGTTTGTATGCCCAACTGTGGAAAGCTTAGCCTGATGCCCATTAAAGAGATTTCTATCAGGGGAAAGAAAGTGTAGAGGACATTTAGGGATCCTAAACATGCTTGACTGGTGGAATCATGGTGTGCCCTGAGCACTCTGGCTGCCTCTGGATCATGGGTCTCGGGAGACCATCTCCTCCCTCACACATTCCCACTGCTGCTGAGAGTCAAAAGACACAGAGTGACCAGGAGCTAGGCTCTACTGATCCCACCATTTCTATGTATGTGGCATGGTCTCTCAGGTTACTTAGTGTTTCTGAGCCTTGTTTTCATAATCTGTAAAACTAAGGCAATAATGCCACATTGTTAAATGAATTATAATATGTAAAGTACAGAAGAAGTGCTCAACCACCATAACCACCATGACTATACTACTATGGGGACACTGTGGCCCTGGACACCAGATCCAGAGAGTGACTTAATTCACCTGTTTCCTGCATGGCTGTGAGCTGGGGCTCTACCTTCTCTTTTCCCCTGCTGAACCACCCAGTACCATCCCACCCTGGCAGCTAAGCCTGCTGCTCCAGCTTTTGTCCCCATGAGGCTCCCAACACACAGAAGGGACAATGAACTTACCCTCAAGGACAACTGGAGAAGTGAGAGGTGTTATGGACTGAAGTTGTCCATTCTTCCCCAGATTCATACGTTGAAGCCTATTTCCCTAATTGTTACTGTTTGGAGATGGGGCCTTTTGGAGGCAGGTAGGTTTAGATGAGGTGGGAGTTGGGGGTGGGTTAACTATGTGAAGAGGATCAAGAGGTACAAACTTCTAGGTATAAAATAAATAAGTTATAAAACATAATAAATTTAACATATAGCATGGTGACTATTAATAATTATGTATTGTATATTTGAAAGTTGCTAAGAGAATATATCTTAAAAGTTCTCATCATAAGAAAAAATTATAATTCTGTGAGGTGATGGTTGTGAATTAGACTTGTTGTGGTGATCATATCGTAATGTATACATATATTGAATCATTCTTTTCCACACTCGAAACTAAACAATGTTATATGCCAATTATATCTCAATTGAAAAAACAACTACAAACAACAACAACACTACGAGTGTGTATATGAGAGTGTTTCTGGATGAGATAAATTAAATAATTAAATTAAATTAATAAAATAAAATAAAATGGTACATCATGACAAATCGACCAAAACCGAATGATATTGTTACAATGTTTTACAAGTCTTAGTCTAAATTATTTTGTCCAAGAGACAATAAACAAGTTATGTAGTTCTCACCTTTTTATCTTTGTATATAAATTTTTAATATAATATACCTGCATGTTATATAATGAGAGAGAAGGGCAGTGCGTGAGATTCTCCTCCTTTGCCTACAGGTCTCTGTGGACAAGGGGATGATCTCTGAAGCTTTGGTTATGTATAGAAGAATTCAGTGGGCACTTCCCATGCATGTGTGCATGGGTGTATGTTGCATTAATCACATACAGACTTGGAGATTAAAGGAAGGTATAGGCTATGAAGTGTAAGCAAATGACACTTACAAATAAAATCACCTCCACAGTGGCTCCACAAATGCGCCACACACCCTCACACGGATGGCTGCATACACCTGCCATCTCTCTGTTCAACACAAAATACACAATTATTACCTCCAGTAATGTCAATTTACATCCACAACAACCACACAATGCTACCTCGGCTCACCTCAGAGGTATATGTAATCACCCACTGACCCCTCTCCCCACCACCCACACTCAGCCAAACCAAGCTGCTGATCAACAACCAGAGATCAGGTGCCTGGACCCAAGGAAGGAGCCCTGAGATGGGGGGAAGGAGACATTGCATGCTGGATTCCTTGTGTTTTGGGATTTCCAGGGAAGCACTAGAAGCTTGGCCAGAGGTGGATGGGCCAAGGTGAAGTAACCGCAGTGCAACCTCCTTCTGGAGGAGAGTCCCTGTACTCTGCAGGTATTCAGGCATATTTCAGAGTAACTAAATGAAGAGGTGTGAATGAAGGATTGATTGGTTGAGTTGTTATTCAGTACAGTGATTTACTGTATGAAAATAGGAAGTTCTTGGAGGCAGGAACTTTTTCTTATTATTTTTAGTGATTTCAAAAACATTATTATGTGTCTACTCTTTACCTGAACCTGCATCTCCAAGTTTGGAAAGTGCTTGGCATGCATTTTGCTATTTTCCCTCCTACCCTTTCCACCTCCCTCTTTCCTTCTTCCCAGTCTCTTTTCTTTCCCTTTACTTTCCTCACTTTAGTTGCACTTCATTTGAAGAGACATTTAAGATAACACAGAGCCTGACACTTTGCTCATGATTTGCTCAAGCAATCTATAACTATGGATGAAGGAATGAGAGAGGAAAAAGGGAAAGTCCAGGAAAGATGACAAAGCCTCCTTCAAGCCAAGACAGTTTCTAGCCCACCAGTCAGACAGACAAGTAGTTTTTGTGTCTTCCCTATTTTAACCAGTCCTTGAAGTGCTTCTGAAGTCAGACAGAGTCAGCAGAAATAGAGAAATGAGAAGTTGTCTTCCTAATGCCCTGAAGCATGTAAGTCAGTATCCCACCTCTTCCTTCCAAGTTCTTTCCTCTCAGCACATGTCCGGGCAGGTAGGTCCCAACTCTACTCACACCAATATTATCTCCAGGGAAGAAGCCCTCACAAGGAGCCCCTGAGGCCCCAGCTTCCTGGGCTTCCCCTTCTGAAACATCACTACAATTTTGTCATTTCTAGAATGATACATAAATGGAATCGTATAGTACATGACCTTTAGGGATTGATCTTTCACTCTGCATAATTACCTGAGCTCTATTCAAGTTGTATCAATAATCCATCCGGTTTTATTGCTATGTAACATTCTATAGTATCCTATGGTGGCACCACAGTTTGTTTAACCATTTTCCTACTGTCAGGCATTTCGGTTGTTTCCTGGTTTGAGCTGTTATAATTAAGTGTGCTATGCACATTTATTTTTTTTATTTTGTTTTTGAGAGAGAGACAGGGACAGAGCGTGAGTTGGGGAGGAGCAGAGAGAGAGTGGAACACAGAATCTGAAGCAGGCTCCAGGCTTCAAGCTGTCAGCACAGAGCCCAACGCAGAGCTTGGACCCAGGAAACGCGAGATCATGACCTGAGCAAAGTCAGCCGCTTAACCGACTGAACCACCCAGGTGCCCCAATGTGCTATGAACATTTATTTATAGGGTGTGTGTGTGTGTGTGTGTACATGAATTTTCAGTTCTCTGAGATAAATACCTAAGAATGTAATTGTTGAGTTGTAATGTAAGTTCATGTTTAGTATTGAAAACAATTGCTAGATTCTTTCCAGAGTGGCTGTACCATTTTATATTCTGACCAGAAATGAATAAGTGATCCAGTTTCTCTCCTCACTAGCATTTGGTGTTATCACTACTTTTTAATTTTAGCCACTCTTCAGAGTGATGGTAGCATCTCCTTGAGATTTTAATTTGTACTTCAATAAAATAAACATCAATGTATTTTCATGTCTTTTGGCTTATTTTCTAAAATTAGATTGTTCACGTTTTTACCATTAAGTTTTGAGAGTTCTGTATGTATCCTATGTATGAGTCAGATATGTGGTTTGTGGGGAGGAAGAGTTAAGATGGTGGGGATGTAGGGGAACCCTGTGCTTTCTAGTCCCTCAAACACAGCTGTATTGAGGTCAGATAACTTGGAATACCCAGGAAATTGACCTGCAGAGAGGCAGAAGGATCTCCACAGTTGGAGGGACACAGTGTGGCAGTTGCCAGGTATGTGGAAGTGAAGTGGGAGAGAGAAAAATTGCAGTGCCACAGAGGGGAGGGAACCCTTTCCATGGAGAGACAAAAGGGAAAGAAACAAAGAGGGGTTAATAGACTGCAGTATCAGCATTCACACAAGAGGAAAACCTGTCTGGACCACAGACTGGTAAGCAAGAAGTACTGAATGTTGCATGGATTTTGTTTTGGTTTTTGTTTTTTGTGTTTTTGTTTTTGTTTTTTTGGCAAACAGTGTTTGGAGAGCAAACCTTGAAGTTTTGGATGGGTGTGACTTTCTCAGGAGCAGACCATGCTCAGAGGAAGAAGGAGCTGGCCCTGGGTTCCATAGCATGGTGCAGAAACCTCCCCTGTGCATTGGAAGAGTACTTTCCCCTTTCTGGACACATTTGGAAGAGGATATATTGCCTCCCCAAGGACAAAAGACTCTGCAGGCTTCAGCAAAAGGCCTTTCATCAACAGGGGACAGAGGTGCACCCAGAGAGAATATAACCTTTGCTGCTTTTCAGTCTGCTACACCATGGATTTTGCACACTGTGTGGGCATGGGAATGTTTTTCTAGGACAAAGGATATGAGACACAGTGTAGAGAGGCTCTACTCCACAGAAGTTGGGCGGGTCCATGTGGTGCCAGGTCCATTAAAACTCCAAGTTATGAATCCCAGCCACACTCCAAAGAAACAACACAGAAGAGTTGTAGCACAGGGTGAGCTAATTTCCCTCACTATTCTTGAAAGCTGCTTGAATAGTGGGGGGTATGAGATCCTCTGTACTGGGATGAGAAATGAAGTGGCACCAAACCAATACCAAATGGTGGGACTTCAGAAAGCAACACAATGGCCCCCAGTGGAAGCAGAACCTCTAACACCAAACCCCACCTTCTATGCCTGGAACTGCTTATTTCATAGGACAAGACTGACTCTGAGCCAATATAGTGGGCGTCCTCCAGAAGAAATGCACAGCCAGCACCCCACTAGCACCAAGTGCACTGGAAATCAGGTGCTTCCAAATGACACCTGCAGTTCTGGTAGAAATAAGACCAGGCTTGCTTTTCTTTTTTTATTTATTTCTTCTTTCATTCTTTTGGAATCAGGCTCATAGTTTCTGGTGTTTTTTTTTTTTTTTTTCATTTCTTTTTCTCTCTTTTTTTTTGATCAGGTTTCTTTATTCTTTTCCTTTCTTCTTTTTTTCTTCTTTTTTTTTCTATTTCTTTCTTTCTTTTTCCTCTGGAGTTAGCTTTAAAGTTTTTTGATTCTATGTTAGTTTTTGTTGTTGTTGTTTTTGCCTTTCCTTTCCTTTTTTTTTCTTTTTCCTTTTTTTGAATCAAGGTTTTGGGTTTTTTTCCCAGGATTATTTTAACAAGCAAATCAAGCACACTTAGTTAAAGGTCCAAACACTCCCCACTGCAAGAAAAAAAGAGTATTACAGAGGACTGACCAATGGGAAAGAGCAGCCAAAATGCAACAACAGAGTTCA
This sequence comes from Panthera uncia, assembly GCF_023721935.1. Taxonomy (NCBI): domain Eukaryota; kingdom Metazoa; phylum Chordata; class Mammalia; order Carnivora; family Felidae; genus Panthera; species Panthera uncia. Next base: position 1,484,564 of record NW_026057577.1, on the reverse strand, counting down.
CACAGCATACACCAGAAACACTTCCTGAAGTGCTAGGCCCTGGACAGTGTATGATCCCTTTTTAATATAGTATTGTTCTCATGTTCAGGAAACATAACAAACTTTTAAAACACACAAAAGACAGAAATGTAGCCAAAATGACAAGATGAAAAAAATTTCCCAAAAAGAAAGGTCAAGAAGAAATCACAGCCAGGGACTTGTTCAAAACATTTATAAGCAATATACCTGAACAAGATTTTAGAAAAACAGTCATAAGACTACAAGCTGACTTGAAGAAAACATAGGAGACATAAGAGAAACCCTTGATGCAGATATCAAAGACCTAAAAACTAGTCAGGCTGAAATAAAAAATGCTATAACAGAGATGCAAAATCAACGGAATATAATAACAACGAGGACTGAAGAAACAGAAGAAAAAATAAGCGATATAGAAGATAAAATTATGGAAAATAATGAAGCTGAAAAAAGACAGAAAGTATTAAATCATGAGGAGAGACATGGAAAATTTAGTGATTCCATAAAACAAAACAATATCCATGTCATAGGATTCCCAGAAAAAGAAGAGCAGGATAAGGGGACAGAAGGTTTATTTGAACAAATTATACCTGAGAACTTCCCTTATCTGGGAAAGAAAACAGGCATTCAAGTCCACAAGGCACAGAGAACTCCCATCAAAAACAACAAAAGCATGGGGCGCCTGGGTGGCGCAGTCGGTTAAGCGTCCGACTTCAGCCAGGTCACGATCTCGCGGTCCGTGAGTTCGAGCCCCGCGTCAGGCTCTGGGCTGATGGCTCGGAGCCTGGAGCCTGTTTCTGATTCTGTGTCTCCCTCTCTCTCTGCCCCTCCCCAGTTCATGCTCTGTCTCTCTCTGTCCCAAAAATAAATAAAAAACGTTGAAAAAAAAAATTAAAAAAAAAAAAAAACAACAAAAGCAGGTAAACAGAATGGCATATTATAGTGAAACTTACAAAATATAAAAATAGAGAATTCTGAAAGTATCTAAGTAAAAAAGGTCCTTAATGTACAAGGGAAGATACATAAGGTAGGTAGCAGACCTGTCCACTGAAACTTGGAGGCCAGAAGAGAGTGGCAAGAAATATTCAATGTGTTGATTGGAAAAACTATGCAGCCAACAATTCTTTATCCAGCAAAGCTGTCATTCAGAATAGAAAAAGAGATAAAAAGTTTCACAGACAAACAAAAACTAAAGGACTTTGTGACCACTAAACTGGCCCCACAAGAAATTTTAAGGGGAACTATCTGAATGGAGAAAAGAAAAAAAAAAAGAATACCAAAGTAACAAAGACTACAAGGTACTAGACAGAGAACATCACCAAAACACTAATTCTATGGGTAACACAATGGCACTAAATTCACGTCTTTCAGTAATCTCTCTGAATGTAAATGGACTAAATGTACCAATCAAAAGACACAGTGTATCAAAATGGATTAAAAAAAAACCAATATCCATCTATATGCTGCCTACAAAAGATTCATTTTGGACCTAAAGACACCTGCAGATTGAAGGTGAGAGGATAGAGAACTGTCTATAATTCTAATGGATGTCAAAAGAAAACCAGAACAACCATATTTATATCTACAAATTAGATTTTAAAACAAAGACTGTAACAAGATAAAGAAGAGCATTATATCATAATTAATGGGTCTATCAATCAAGGAGATCTGACAATTGTGAATATTTATACCCCCGTGAGCACCCAATTTTATGAATCAATTATTCACAAACATGAAGAAATTCATTGATAATAATACCATTATAGTAGGAGACTTTAATATTCACTTACAACAATGGACACATTATCTAAGCAGAATATCAACAAAGAAACAATAGCTTTGAAAGACATACTGGACCAGACAGACTTAACAGATATATTCAGAACATTTCATCCTAAAGCAGCAGATTGCACATTCTTCTCAAGTGCACATGGAACATTGTCCAGAATAGATCATATACTGAGTCATAAATCAGCCCTCAAGAGGTACAAAAAGATTAAGATAGTACATGCATATTTTCAGATCACAAAGCTATGGAATTGAAGTCAACCACAAGAAAAAGTTTGGAAAGCCCTCAAATACATGGAGATTAGAGAACATCTATTAAAGAATGAGTGGTTAACCAGGAATTTAGAGAAAAAATTGAAAAAATAAATGGAAGCCAATGAAAATGAAAACATAATAGTCCAAGCCCTTTGGGACACAGCAAAGAGGAAAGTATATTGCAGTTCAGGCCTATGTCAAGCAAGAAAGGTCTTAAATATGGCGGGAGGCTGTGTGTGCTAGCAGGGCAACATCAGCCACCCACCTGTGTTGGAGCAGGGTTAGCGCTGCGCTCGGGGGTTCACAGCAAATGTTTTAATTAAAGCATGGAATATGGAAATCAGAAGAAAAACTAAAAGAGCTAGTGCTTTAGTCTCATCTGAAATTCTGTGGGCATGCCTCTTATAAGCAGTATAATGGCAGAATTTTAAGCCAAGTTGAGAATCTCTTTTAGTAGAAATTTCAAGTATTATTTTTGACTACTACATACTAGTAACTGTTCAGTTGGTGAAATTGAAGATCTTTCATCAGATCTTCACCAGATCAGAATAAATAAATCAAGAAGGAGGTTTTTCCAGGAGCTGGCTGTGCAAGATTTGCTAGAATTCATATCTGATCACACAGCTGAGAAAGACCCTTGGTTTATTTGGACATGTTGCTGAACCTGAGGCTCGTATGCTTCTGAGCTGCTGTGGATGGCCCTGGCTCTCTTGACCACTCTTCCAAGTAGGATGTCACTGAGATTCCTCAAATGGAGCCTCCTGCTGCTGTCCCTCCTGAGTTTCCTTCTGATGTGGTACTTCAGCCTGCCCCCCTACAATGTGATAGAACGTGTTAACTGGATGTACTTCTATGAATATGAGACAATTTACAGACAAGACTTTTTCTTCACACTTCAAACTACTCTACTCAAAACCCACTTCTTATCATTCTGGTGACCTCACACCCTTCAGATGTGAAAGTCAGACAGGCCATTAGTTACTTGTGGTGAAAAAAAAAATCTTGGTGGGGATATGAGGTTCTTACCTTTTTCTTACTAGGCCAGCTGGCCAAAAAGGAAGACAAAGTGTTAGCATTGTCCTTGGAGGATGAGCACATTCTTTAAGGTGACATAATACGACAAGATTTTTTTAGATACAGGTGGGTAACTGAGTTTTGCCCCAATTCCAAATACATCATGAAGACAGACACTGATGTTTTCATCAATACTGGCAACTTGGTGAAGTATCTTTTAAATGTAAACCATTCAGAGAAGTTTTTCACAGGTTATCCTCTAATAGATAACTATTCCTATAGAGGATTTTACCAAAAAGCCCATATTTTGTACCAAAAGTATCCCTTCTAGGCACTGGATTGGGTTCCATAATGTCCAGATATTCGGTGCCAAGAATCTGTCAAATGATGAGTCACATAACACCATCAAGTTTGAAGATGTTTATGTTGGGATCTGTTTGAATTTATTAAGCATGGACATCCATATTCCAGAAGACACAAACATTTTCTTTTTATATAGGATCCATTTGGATGTCTGTCAACTCAGACGTGTGATTGCAGCTCATGGCTTTTCTTCCAAGGAAATTATCACATTTTGGCAGGTTATGCTAAGGAACACCACATGCCATTATTAATTTGACAAAAGCCTAGCGAAAGACAGGATACTCTGTGGAAAGTGTTAAAATTGCTGTAAAATGTCCAATGGAAAACTCATGGGAGGGTCACTGTGTTGAGTTGCACTGAACTGAGAGTCATGAAGAACCCACAGACTGGGGACTGGAGGGTCACACTTTGATTCACCTAGACAAAAACCAAGTCAGGCTCTTTAAAGGTGATCATAAGAGGAATTAAACACCTTATAAAGGAATCTGGGATTTTTGTTAATAAAACTAATAGGACCAAACTATTTGAACATGCCATTTGGCAGACTAGAATTTGTTAAAAGGGTTTCATTGAATTATAAGCTCATTAATCCATAGCAATGAAGCAATGTAGATCTCTACTTATTGAGCATTCTGGTCTGTTAAGGTTTTTGTGTATATCTGACATGGGTTGCCAGTTTTTAAAAATACATAGTTCTGTGTAAAAACTAAAGTTACACTGAACAAAATTTAATCTGTTTTGGTCATTCAGAAGGTACTTCAAGATGTTACAGCATTTCACTGTTATAAATTACTATTTAATATTACTTAGGACTTCCTGGTATTTGAATGTTATTATTGTTTCAGTACTGTATAAAGAGAATAGTGATTCCTACCCTTTTCCATTTGAACTTTTACCCAGTTACTTCACTGATGAATTTATTATTTCATAGCTCCATTAATGTAAAGTCATTGGTCATTATTGCATATCAGTAATCTCTTGGACTTTGATAAATATTTTACTGTGGTAATACAGAGAAGAATTAAAGCAAGAATATCTGAATTTTTGTCTTGTTTTTAAAACTGCAATCCCCAGTGTTTATATGTTACTCTATCTGTTTCATTTTTTCACCTGAAAATTAAGAATAATATAGAATGCCAGGGAGCATGTTTCCTTTTGGAAAGGACTCTGAATACAAAAAAGAAAAAAAGGACCCTGATGGCAAGAATATTGTGAATATTATTATTAATCTGCTCCATGTGTGTTCTCATTAACAATCAATTTGAGAATAAAGAGGGAAAAAAGAAAGGTTGTAAATACACAATTTGACATTACACCTAAAGTAGCTAGAAAAGGAACAGCAAATAAAGCTTAAAGCTAGCAGAAAAAGGAAAATAATAAAGGTTAGAGAAGAAATAAACTATAGAGAAACAAACAAACAACAACAGCAAAAAAAAAAAAAAAAGTAGAACAGATCAATGAGTCAGAGCTGGTCCTTTGAAAGAACTAACAACATCGATAAACCCCTAGCCAGACTTATCAAAAAGAAAATAGAAGGACTCAAATATATAAAATCACAACTGAAAGAGGAGAGATAACAACCAACACCACAGAAATACAAACAATTTTAAGAGAATTCTATGGAAAATTATATGCAAACAAACTGGGAAATCTGGAAGAAATGAACAAATTCCTAGAAACATACAAACTACCAAAACTGAAACAAGAAGAAACTGAAAATTTGAACAGACCCATAACCTGCAAAGATATTGAATCAGTAATCAAAAATCTCTGAACAAGCAAGAGTCTTGGGCCCCTTGGCTTCCCAGTGGAATTCTACCAGACATTTAAAGAAGAGTTAATACTTATTCTTCTCAAACTGTTTCAAAAAATAGAAATGGAAGGAAATCTTCCAAACTCAGGTATGAAGCCAGCATTACTTGGATCCCCAAAACAGACAAAGACCACACTAAAAAGGAGAATTACAGGCCAATATCCTTAATAAATCTTGGATGTAAAAATTCTCAACAATATACTAACAAATCAATTCATCAGTACATTAAAGAATTATTCACCATGATCAAGTGGGATACATTCCTGGACTGCAGAGCTGGTTCAATATTTGCAAATCAATCAATGGGATCCACCTCATCAATTAAAAAAAAAGAGATAAGAACCATATGATGCTCTCAATAGATGCAGAAAAGCATTTGACAAAATACAGCATCCATTCTTAATAAAAACCTTCAAAGTAGGGAGAGAAGGAACATACCTCAACATTATAAAGGCCATATCTGAAAGACCCAAAGTGACTATCATCCTCAGTGGGGAAAAACTGAGAGCTTTCCCCCTAAGGTCAGGAACATGACAGGGATGTCCACGCTCACCACTGTTGTTCAACATTGTACTGCAAGTCCCAGCCTCAACAATCAGAAAACAAAAAGAAAGAAAAGGCATACAAATTGGCAAAGAAGTCAAACATTCACTCTTCTTAGATGACATGATACTTTATGTGGAAAACCCAAAAGACTTGACCAAAAAAACCTGCAAGAACTGATACATAAATTCAGCAAAAATTCAGGATATAAAATCCACATACAGAAATTGGTTGCATTTCTATATACCAATAATGAAGCACCAGAAAGAGAAGTCAGGGAATCTATCCCATTTACAATTGAATCAAAAACCATAAGGTAAGTAGGAATGAACATAACCATTCAGGTAAAAGATCTGGACGCTGAAAACTATAGAAAGCTTAAGAAAAAAATTGAGGACACAAAGAAATGGAAAAACATCCCATGCTCTTGGATCAGAAGAACAAATATTATTAGAATGTCGCTACTACCCAAAGCAATCTACACATTCAATACAATCCTTATCAAAATAACACCAACATTCTTCATAGTGCTAGAACAACAACAAAAAAAAAATTCTAAAATTTGTATAGAACTAGAAAAGACCCTGGATAGCCAAAGTAATGTTGAAAAAGAAAACCAAAACGGAGACATCACAATTCCAGACTTCAACCTGTATTACAAAGCTGTAATCAGTATGTTACTAGCATAAAAACAGGCACACAGATCAATGGAACAGAATAGAGAACCCATAAATGAACCCACAAATGTATGGTCAACAAATCTTTGACAAAGCAAGAAAAAATATCCAATGGAAAAAAGGCAGACTCTTCAGCAGATGGTGCTGGAAAGACTGGACAGAGACATGGAAAAGGATGAAAATGGACCACTTTCTTACACAATACACAAAAATAATTCAAAATAGATGAAAGACCTAACGTAAGACAGGAAACCATCAAAATCCTACAGGAGAAAATAGGCAGCAACCTCTTTGCCCTGGGCCACAGAAACTGCTTACTAGACATATCTTCAGAGGCAAGGGAAACAAAAGCAAAAATGAACTTTTGGGAACTCATCAATATAAAGAGCTTCTGCACAGTGATGGAAACAATCAACAAAACTAAAAGGCAACCAATGGAAAGGGAGAAGATATTTGCAAATGACATATCTGATAAAGGGTTACTATCAAAAATTTATAAAGAACTTATCAAACTCAATGCCCATAAAACAAATAATACAGTGAAGAAATGGGCACATAGATACTTTTCCAAAGACATTCAGATGACTAAGAGAAACATGAGAAGATGCTCAACATTACTCATCATCAGGGAAATACAAACCAAAACCACAATGAGATACCACCTCACACCTATCAGATGGGCTAAAATTAACATTTCAGTAAACAAACAGATGTTGGCGAGGATGCAGAGAAAGAGGAACGCTTTTGCGCTGCTGGTGGGAATGCAAACTGGTGCAGCCACTCTGGAAAACAGTATGGAGGTTCCTCAAAAAATTAAAAATAGGGGCACCTGGGTGGCTCAGTCAGTTGAGCATCTGACTTCAGCTCAGATCATGATCTCACAGTTTGAGGGTTTGAGCCCTGCTTGGGGCTCTGTGCTGACATCTCAGAGCCGGGAGCTTACTTTGGATTCTTTGTCTCCCTCTCTCTCTGCCTCTCCCCCACTCGTTTTCTCTCTCTCTCAAAAATGAACACTAAAACAAATTTAAAAAAATAGAACTGCCCTACAACCTGATGTGGGAAACAAAGGCAGAAGGAAATGGCAGATAAAAAATTTCCTTATGATCTGCAGCCCATTGACAAATACTTGAGGCTGGCAGAGTATAACATTTCTGTAGAAACCACCTACTGTCTTAACGTTAATGCTTTGCTAGAAGGAAAAACCTTATCTTGAGAATGGCTGGCCCTCCAGTATCCTGTGAGTCTTTAGCATGTAAAAGCTCCTTTGGAAATTTTCCTTGGACTTTATCTCCCCCAACTCCCAAATATATAACTAGTCATTCCTCATGGTCCTGGGGCAACTCTTCCTGCCCATAGGTCCTGTCCTCGTTCTTTAATAAAATCACCTTTTTTTGCGCCAAAGATATGTCAAGAATTCTTTCTTGGTTGTTGGCTCCAGACCCCCACCACTCCAAAAAAAACCTCATCCCAAGCCAGCAATTGTGCTACTAGGTATTTATCCAAAGGATACAAAAATGCTGATTGGGGGGGGGGGGCACATGCCCCCTAGTGTTTATAGCAGTGCTATCAACAATAGCCAAATTATGTAAAAAGCCCAATGTTCATCAACCAATGAATGAATAAAGATGTAGTATGTGTATGCGTGTATCTATAATGGAATGTTACTCAGAGATTAAAGAAAATGAAATCTTGCCATTTGCAACAATGTGGATGGAACTAGAGTGTATTACACTAAGTGAAATAAGTCAACCAGAGAAAGACAAATATCACATGATTTCACTCATATGTGGAATTTAAGAAATAAAACAGATGAACATATGGGAAGGGAAGGAAAAATAAGATAACAACAGAGAAGGAGCAAACCATAAGACACTCTTGAATACTGAGAAAGGGTTGGGGGTTGCTGGAGGGGAGATGGGTGGGGGGATGGCTGTGTGGGTTTGGGCATTGGGGAGGGCATTTATTGGGATGGGCACTAGGGGTTGTGTGTAGGTGATGAATCACTGGGTTATACTCTTAAAGCCAGTTTACACTGTATATTGACTAACTTGAATTTAAATAAATAAAGTTCAAAACATATGCTCAAATACCTTAAAGAAGTCATAGGTAGACACACAACTAAAGTAAATCCAAATAATGAAGCATCATCAAATAGATATCAATGTATTGAAATTTTTAAAATGAAATTAAGTAGAATTTATGGAGTTTAAATTTACTAGGGTGTTTCATCAACAGATTTGAGCAGGCAAAAGAAAGAACCAGTAAAACTGAAGAGAAAACAATCAATTATAAATTCTCAAACAGAAAAGAGAGAAATAAATAATCTCAGAAAGCAGAACACCAACCAATTAAGCATATTAAACATAATGAATGGGAGCTCAGACGGTTACAAGAATGAAGAAAGAATAGCAACAACATTTGAAAAACTAATGTATGAACACTTTCCAAACTGGTGAATGACATGAATCTACACATCAGAAAAAATCAATGATCTGTAAACAGGAAAAAGTACAGACACTCACAGTTAGACACATTATAATCAAACCGTGATAAGCCAAAAACAGAGACTACAGAAAGCTGCAAAAGAGAAGCAACTAATATATGCAACTAATATATGATTATCACTTACAATAATAGCAGATTTCTCATCAGAAATGATAGTCAAGTGCAGTGAGATAATGTATGCAAAGTGCCTAAAAAAGATTTTTCACCCAAGAATACTACAGCTGGCAAACTATTCTTCAAAATAAAAAAAAAAAAAACTTATTTCCATACACACACATCCTGAGGACTTTTAATGCTTGTAGATCTTCCCTACAAAAGTGCTAATAAAATTCCTTTTGATGAAATGAAAGGACGCTTTATGGTCGCTTGAATATGTACAAAGAAATAAAGGTAACTACATGGGTAAATACAAAAAAAATTTCAAAGATACGTGGCTTGCAAATATTTTTTCAGTCTGTATCTTATACTCTTAACAAGGTCTTCTGAAGAATGAATTTTTAATTTTGACAAGGTCTGATTTAATGATGTTTTCTTGGGGAACCTGGGTGGCTCAGACGGTTAAGCATCAAACTTCAGCTCATGTCAGGATCTCACGTTCGTTAGCCTGAGCCCTGTGTAGGGCTTTGTGTTTACAGTGCAGAGCTTGGAGCCTGCTTCGGATTCTTGGTCTCCCTCTCTCTCTGCCCCTCCCCACCCAGGCTCTGCCTCTCTTCCTTTCAAAAATAAATAAACATTTTAAAAAATGATGCTTTCTTTTATAGATTACACTTTTGCTGTCATTGCTAAGAACTCTTCACTAAGCTCTAAGTCCTGAGGATGTTCTCCAGCTATAAAGTTTTATATGTATTATATTATATGTAGTATGTTATATTATAGTTTTATATGTAATATTTAAGTCTGTGATTCAAATAAATAAATAAATAAATAAATAAATAAATAAACCTGTGACTCATTTTGAGCTGATTTCTGTGTAAAATGTGAGCAGTTTCTCAAATAAAGTGTGTTCATCTACTAATAAATTTTATATACCCTTGGTACAAAAATTAGCATATTGGGGCACCTGGGTGGCTCAGTCATTTGGGCCTCTGACATCGGCTCAGGTCATGGTTTCACAATTCATGGGTTTGAGCCCCGTGTCGGGTTCTATGCTAACAGCTCGGAGCCTGAAGCCTGCTTCGGGTTCTGGGTCTACCTGTCTCTCTGCCTCTGTCCCACTTGTGCTCCGACTCTCTCTCTCTCTCTCTCTCTCTCAAAAATGAATAAACATTAATATTTTTTTTAAAAAAGAAAAATTAGTATATGCATAAAATTACAACAAAGAAAATTAAGGATTTTCATAATCTTACCTCTTACAGAAAATTATTTTAAAAAATCATAAAATTTACATTTAGATGTATGTCCTTTCCACTTTCTTTTTCCTTTTTTCTTAGATATGTTTGGATCCCTTCCATTTCCTTTTGAAGATGAGGAAAAGTTTTAAAATGAAACTCGCAGGTTAGATAGAATTTCATTCTCTTTCATCTTCATCCTTTGACCGGTTTTACCATTAGAAAACTAATGTTTAGAGAGGGTAAACAACTTGCCTTCAACGTGACCACTAACCTAGCCATCATTTACTGTGCCTTGTTCCATACTGGGCTAAATTACAAAACAAGAACAAAAGCAAAAACAAAAACAAAAACAAAACAAGACAAGACAAAACACAACACAACACAACACAACACAACACAACAAAAAAAGAGCAACTACTAGAGCACAGTAAAGCAAAGGTAAAATTATTCGTCCAAGGTTTGGGGCTGTCTGGGAAGCCAGGTTCTAAATAACAGGGAAATAGAGGTATCCTAGTGCAGCCCTGGCCTGGAGGTCTAGACAGATGCCCAAGGAGAAATGAATACTTTTATAAACAATAAATTAGGCATGGAGGCTCAGAATATTATACAGACTTTAAGAAGATAGACTTTAAATGTGATTTAAACGTTTAAAATAAAATTTAATGTTTATTCATTTTTGAAAGAGAGACAGAGTACAAGCTGGGAGGGGCAGAGAGAGGGAGACACAGAACCTGAAGCAGGCTCTAGGCTTGGAGCTATCAGCACAGAGCCCCACCCGGGGTTCAAAACCACTAATGGAGAGATCATGACCTGAGCCAAAGTCAGACACTTAACCGACTGAGCCACCTAGGTTCCCATAAATGTTTTTATTATTAAAATATATTTTTCCACAGGCATTACAATAGAAAATTGGGCAATGAAAATTTCTAGAATAAAACTTTTAAAAAGAAGCTATAAAAGATATTTTGGGGACAACTGGGGTAAATTTGAATGTGAACTGGCATATGATGATATGTTAATATTGACTTTCTTAGGTGTGACTTTGAATAGCCTAATGATGTCTACAACTTTCACATGGTCGGAAGGCTGGGGATGCAATAGAGAAAAAAAGAATGCGGCAAAATATTAACCAATGTATTTAGATAGAACACCGGTGTTTGTTGTCTCATTATTTTAATTATTCACCATATTTTCAAAATTAAAAGACGTTGGAACAGGAGAGAATTACCAGAATTCCTTCCATAGCAACAATTGCCTGAGTTGTTGTGAGGAGCTAAGAGCCTCCTGAACAGCTACTCTATGTTACATGTACTGTTCTAAAGGCCTTTTGGACAGCTAGAGGGACTTTTTAACCCCAGGAATATGGCAGTGTCATTTATTGCTACCTGCATCTCTAAGTATAGGAGAACAATGCCAGACACAGTCTTCGCTCATTAACCGTAGTAACTTTCACTTCTCATAATGACTTTTGGCCAAAAGAGTCGCCTGGTATACAGCGAAGTTTTGAAGTGGAAAGAAAAAAAAAACTTTCCCTGACCGGGAATCGAACCCGGGCCGCGGCGGTGAGAGCGCCGAATCCTAACCACTAGACCACCAGGGAACACTTAGCAAATGCCTTTGCAATGGGCTATACTAAATATGTTATGTATGACGTAAGTTGGGAGCATGAGTATGATTGGATACTTTTCAAGCGATTAAACTTTTTCCCTCGCCTAATAGCAGCCCTTCCGCCACCGCAGATCCGGAAAACCGGAGGAGGATAGCGGCGATGTGAGAGTCAGAGTACTACTGCTTTCTCAGAAAAGAAACCTCCAGCAGTCACTGGGAAGGTGTTGGGGGTTCTTTAAGGAAGGAAACAAAACGCATGTGTCAGAAGTGGGATTCGAACCCACGCCTCTATTCAGAGACCAGAACACCCGCAGGGAAGGTGAACACCTTGAGTCTGGCGCCTTAGACCACTCGGCCATCCTGACACCCGGAGAGATTATTGCCCATGTAGAGTCCACTTCCTGTCTGGGCCTGCGGCGCTGCCCCGCCCCCCAACACCCAGGCTGCAGACAATCTTCCCGCCTGCCGCTTGCCTGGAATTCTGAACAATGCCTGGTCTGTTTTGCACCTGGGAATGTCTAACCTCCATCTCCCCGGCAGGGAATCGAACCAGTCGAACCAGGGGCAAATGCAATCTCACTAGAAAACTAGAGGGGTTCGTGACCACTGCGCAGGCGTCCTACTCAGCAAAGGCAGGAAACTAGTGGCAAAGGCAAAGAGCATGAGCCAGGCTGCTGCCCACCACGGCGACCTGCCACTCATCCCTGGCCTTCGTTGGTGAAACTCTTGCTAGTTAATACATGGAAAGCACGTGGAAATATACTTGCCAAAGAGTAAGTGGCAAGTGATTGCTGATGCTGTTGTTTTTATTATTAGGTATTTCTGCCCTATTGTCCCTGCCAAACCCATCCTTCAAGATCACTCCTCCTCCTCCGCCAAGTCGCACAGCCATGGTTAGAGATAAAGGAGAAACAGTGTTAAAGAAAAAGATCATTCTATTAAAGAAAAAAAAAATATATATATATATTGTTAAAGTACTGTAAGGAAGACTTTTTTTTTTTTAATGTTTATTTACGTTTGAGAGAGATAGAGACAGAGTGCAAACGAGGGAGGGGCAGAGAGAGACACAGAATCTGAAGAGTCTCCAGTCTCTGAGTTGTAAGCACAGAGCCCGACGCAGAGCTCCCAACTCACCAACTACAGGATCATGATCTGAGCTGAACTCAGATGCTTAACCAACTGAGCCACCCAGGAACCCCAAGAAGACCTTAAGGGCCATTATCATGATAGGTGCAGGTACTGCCGCCATGGGGTCTTGCAGTGGGTGGGAGAGAGATGGGACTCGATTCAGACTACAACAAAGAAAAGTGAAATTTTATAGCTAAGGAACCAGGTGGGGATCAGTGGATAGAAAATTAGTAGGAGAAAATATCATCAAGGTTAAGGGGGGAATTCTATCTGAAATGGCCTGACAAGATTCTCGTTGAAGGAAGGCCAGAATGATAAGATCTCACATTGGGGATAGTAGAGGATGAGGAACCGAATTAGATATCCAGGATAATCAATATCAAGGATGGGAGATTCTGGCTAAACTTATTTAGCAGGAATCTTGCTAAAAGTGGACAATGAAGAGACAAACAGGGAAGTTCAAGTAAGACCTAGTAGAAAAAGAATGTAGGTGGGCAATTAACAAAACAGTGCAAAGACAGCTAATGTGTTTTAGCAACCAAAGGGAAGGCCCAACTCCTCTGCTCCAGACTATATACCATTCACTCATCCATTCATTCACTGAGTCTTTATTGAGGGTCCACTGAAAATATAGCAATAAACAAACACGGAAAAGCCCTGCCCTGGAAAACTGACTGCACACGTGTCAAAATTTTATTCAGTTCATTAATGAGGAACTGCAAATGATGTTATAACCAATTCAAAGGAGATTTTGAAGAGTTTTAAAAATAATCAGTCAACCAAAGGAATGTTGAGAAAAGACTGCTAACAGATGGCAGGCAGGTTAATATCCTAGGGATAGGTAATAAACTGATGTTTAAAGACATGATTTTTATTTTGGGGTAATTTTTTTTTTTTTTTACTAGAGAGAAATCAGAGGTATCTCTTGACAAATTTTATTTGTATTGATATAAACAGGAATCTCTGGCCTTGATCTCAGACAGAAACCATTTGCATTGCTATCAGTTTTCACCTGCAGATTTATAAAATAGCCAAGTCAATCAAAGGTGCCCATGGAATCAATTATTCCCCCAAAGGTCTGCTAACCAATGCTAAGCACTCCACTATGAGTACACCTAGCATCTAAAAGTACAAGAGTTGGACAGTAAAGCAGTCAAAATAGATTTTTTTCAGGAACTATTACAGTAGAGGATATGAAACTTCATATAGAACTGGGCTCAATTCTAAATACAGCAAGGACAAGCAAGGATTTGAGTCAAGGAGTAGAATGAGAGTCAGTGGATGGAAAATGATTGAGAAGAGACAAGAGTACAGAGGTTCTTACTATACTGACCTAACAGGATGTCTGCTGAAGGCAGGCCAATCATGAGATATCACCTGGAGGATGGGGGGATGAGGAACTTGATTAGATATGGAGGGTGATCAGATACCAGGGTGCGGGATTCTTGATAAAATGACCTAACAAGATTATTAAAATTAGAATCTTCAGCTGTGGACAAACTAAGGTTTTGTGGCTCCAGTTTTCCTGTTCCCCACCCAGTCTGGACTACCAGGCAGCTACCTTTTGCATTACAATGGCCTTGCAACAGGAGTGTGGATCCAGCTCAGTCCCAATGCCCATCTTGTCCCAAAGCACCAATTCTAGGGACTCTTCTCCAACCCCTGAGATTTATGGACCTGAAGAAAATTAATTCATCCTTGCAAATGTCATCTGTTGAGACACCTCACATGGAGACTATCTCTCATCTTCCTTCCTCCATGGATCTGCTTATTCAGGACAGCCCCAACTCTTTCACCAGTCCCAGACTAAAACTACTACCTGCTTCCATAGAGGAGAGGACAATGAAGAAGGAAGATACGGTCCAGGGCAAGAAACAGAAGATCAAAACAGTGTTCTCTCAGACCCAGCTATGTACTCAATGATAGATTTCAGAGACAGAAATACCTCAGTCTCCAGCAGATGCAAGAACTTGCCAACATTCTGAAACTTAGCTATAAGCAGTTTAAGACCTGGTTCCAGAACCAGAGTATGAAATGTATGAGATGGCAGAAAAACAACTGTCCAAAGAATAGCAACAGTGTGACTCAGAACAGCTCAGCAACTACAGAATATACAGGCTTCTATTCCTATCACTGGGGATACCTGATGAACACTTTTGGAAATCTTCCAAAATGGAGAAACCAGACCTGGAACAGCCAATCTTGGAGCAACCATTCCTGGAACAGTCAGAACAACTAGGAACAACCTGGAACCTGGAATAACCATCGGCTCCACAACTGTGAAGAGGAATCCCTGCAGCCCCAGATCCATTTCCAGCAAAATTCTTTCTAATGGGGAAAAAAAGTGTAAAAAAGCAAACTGCTAAGCATTCTAGTATCCAGGAAATAATGGATTTATTCCCAAATTACTCTGTGAACATACATCCTGAAAATGTGTGACGATGAGTATATTATTCATTCTCACTTTGGGCAGTGGCTGCATTACTTTTCCTAGGACTTGTCTTTTAGAGTCCTATAACTCTGCCTTGATATTCTGTTTTCCTTTATGTTTATTGTGTCAATTGAGGAGGTATGATTGGACTCTAATTAAAAAGATTTCAGTAGCATTGGCTGCTACAGACATGATAAAAGATGTTTCTGTCTGTAGATACCTAGATATAATACTAGTTTAGGTATATTAGGCTCTAGAATCTAACCTCAAGAATAGAAAATAGTTGGGATGCCTGGGTGGTTCAGTTGGTTGTGTGTCTGACTTCGGCTCAGGTCATGATCTTGTTATCTGTGAGTTCAAGCCCTGTGTCAGGCTCTGTGCCGACAGCTCGGAGCCTGGAGCCTGCCTTGGATTCTGTGTCTCCCTCTCTCTCTGCCCCTCCCCTGCTCATGCTCTGTCTCTCTCTGTCAAAAATAAATAAACATTAAAAAAAAAATTTAAAGAATAGAAACTAGAAATGCAGAGCTGTGTGATAAAGGATTATTTGTATTTTCTGAGATTGAGAGGCTTTATTTTTAATAACCTCAGTTGTTACAGTGAAGAGTTAAGCTGTAATACGGCTTCACTGATTTCCTCTGCCCCTTGTGCTGTTTTACTACAACTCTTAATTTGTTCATTATTCTAGTATTTGTGAAAGATATTTTGCATTTTAATGTATCATGATAATAGTACCAGTTTGGCTGGTTGGTTTATAGGTTTAAGTACAAATATACAAAATACCCACTTTGCTTAAAAAAAAAAATTATACTCTTCAAGGATGGACATGGGAGCCCATGGTGGAGGCTTAGTTGAAAAGAGGGTTACTGAACCAAAGTGGGCCTGCTTCTCAGTGAGTTATAGAACAGACCACCACCAGGTGGAGTTGCCTCACAAGGTCATCTGTATTTGTACAAATAAGGAGATCAGAGAATAATTTCCAAAGCTGTATCTCCCCCAAATAAGGGAAACTTTAGGGCTCCTTTAGGGCTTGGGATGAATATTCATAAGGAGATTTTATTTATATCATATTCATATTCATAAGGGGATTTTAACATTATAATGAGGCTGAAGTAACAATTGGTCACCTCTGGCACTTTCTGATTCATCTGGCCAGGCTCTCCCTCAAATGTTTGTTTTCCTATTCCAGCAGTCTATTAATTTGTTTCCAAATGGTAAAACCAACAGCTAGACAGAAGCTTCTAGGAGTTTAGTTTCCATTTTTTTAATTATTTTTTTAATGTTTATTTATTCTTGAGAGAGAGTGAGAGAGCATGAGTGGAGAAGGAAAGGAGGAAACACAGAATCTGAAGCAGGCTCAAGGCTCTGAGCTGTCAGCACAGAGCCCTATGCAGGGCTCAAACTCATAAGCCGTGAGATCATGACCTGAGCCACCCAGGCACCCCTAGGAGTTTATTTTCTTAAAGGAAGATTAACAGTTAAAAAAAAAAAAAAAAAGAAGATTGACAGTTAAACAGAAGCTTCTACTAAAAATTTCCTGAGTTCAGGGGGTCAGGCCAGTGACAAGAGGAGCCTAACTAAAGTTTAGTCAAGGGAAGTCTTTGTCACTAGTAATCTCTGTTGTCTATTTCCAACTTTGGTAATCATTTCTTATTACATTGAACCCCCATCTGAAGGGAGGACATGAGCATTGGAAGACAGGGATTGGTGTTTTCTGTAATGCTGATGATAATATCCAACTCATCTGGTGACCTACTTGGCCTTCATGAACTTT
This sequence comes from Panthera uncia, assembly GCF_023721935.1. Classification (NCBI taxonomy): domain Eukaryota; kingdom Metazoa; phylum Chordata; class Mammalia; order Carnivora; family Felidae; genus Panthera; species Panthera uncia. The sequence continues at coordinate 1,467,322 of NW_026057577.1, read as the reverse complement.
TGGCCAGCTTGGCTCTACCCGATAGTCTCCCATATGCCCCAGTGAGCTAGCTGCCTGTTCCTCAACATGCGTGATCTGCCTTCATTCCCACTGCCATGCCCGGATAAAGCCCTGCTCTACCTAAGACCCTGGAGGGCAAGACTGGAGAAGCATCTAAGAAGAAAACAAAGTATCTGTTCTTAAGAAACTTACATTCCAGTAGAGAAAGACGTAGAATAAACAAAATTATTATATGTTGGGAGGGATAAGTACTGTGACAAAAAATAAAGCAGAGAAAGAAAGGTAGAGAGAGATGCAGGTGATGAGGAAGGACTCTCTCAGGATGTGCCTTTTGAGCAGAAGTTTGAAGAGAGTTGGTGAGCGACCAGATAAAATATGTGGGGGTAGAGGGTTTCAGGGAGAGGGAAGAGCAAATACAAAGACCAGCAAGGAAAGCAAAAAAAACAGTATGGGTGGAACTGAGTGACAGGGACTGATGCCAACTTGTGGAATGACCCTGAGTGAAGAGGACAATTTTGAGCTAAGTTGTGGTAAGATATTGGCTGCTTTACAAGGATGTCCTGGCTATTGTATGGGGAGTAGACTTTAGAGTGCAAGAGTGAAGCAGAGAGAGCAGTTGAGGGGCTACTGCAAGCCCCTTTGACTAAACTGTATGGCAGCAAGCCAAGTAGTGAGAATTGAATTCTGGATACATTTTGAAGGTGACAGTAACAGGATTTGTTGAGTTTTTCAATACAAAATGAAACAAACCTTGTAGAATTTCTTTAAAAAGGAAGAGGATTTTATTTGAACTCAAATTAGGACAGCTGCTCAGGGTACATAATCTTCAAAAAGAAGAGAGTCTTCTAGGGAAAGAACATTTGGGGCAGGATTATATATGTTTTAAAATAAAGAGTTACAAATTGGGAGCTTGGGAAGATGGCAGAGTAGGAGGACCCTGAGCTCACCCCATCCCACATTTACAACTAGATATCATCCACATCCAAGTCAATAAACCAGAGACTGACAGAAAACCTCCACATAGAGAGAAGAAGTTGCATGTGACAAGTTAGGGAAGTCAGAAAGGTGGAGGGAGGCTGCTCCCAGGAGGGAGGGAGTTGAACACATGGAGTAAACAGAGAAATAGGCCCTTGCACCCGGGAGCTCATATGAAGAAGACTAATCTCCATAATATTTGGCTTTAAAAGCCAGAGGGGTTGATATATGTGAGTTTGTAAAACCAGTGAGACTTGGAGCCTGGAGCTTTAAAAATCCACTGAATCAGTACTGGGCAAGCTGGGATCTTGAGTGATAGCTGGGTTGCTGCCCTTAAAGGGACACAGTCTGTATGTAAGGCAACATAAAAAAGGTAGTTCACACAATGCCTGGGGGCAACAGGAGACAGATCTGTTCATACTGACTTTGGAGTATGTTAGGGGACATCTCTGAAAACAAGGAAGATGGCAGGTGCCATTTTCCTTCCCTGTCCCCCACCATAAATACAGGAACATTTCATCCTAAAAGAGCAGAATACACATTCTTTTCAAGTGAGTGCAGAGAATAGATCACAAATTAGCACACAAAAAAAGCCTCAACAATTCAAAAAGAGTAAATTCATACGATGCATCTTTTATGACCACAATGTTATGAAACTAGAAATCACAAGAAAAAAATATGGGAGGACTACAAATATATAGAGGTTAAATAACGTGCTACTAAACAATGAATGAGTCAAACAGGAAATCAAAGAGAAAAAATAAGCACAAGAAAATAAATGAAAATGAAAACACAAAGGTCCAAATCCTTTGAGATGCAGCAAAAGAGGTTCTAAGAAGAAGTATATAACAATACAGGCCTACCTCAAGAAGCAAGAAAAATCTCAAGTAAACAACCTAACCTTACACCTAAAGGAGCTAGAAAAAGGATAACAAACAAAACCTAAAACAAGCAGAATGGAGGAAATAATAAATATTATAGCACAAATGATATAGAAAAAAAAAAATAGAACAGACCAATGAAACCAGGAGCTGGTTCTTTGATAAAATCAATAAAATCAATAAACATCTAGCCAGACCTATTGAGAAATAAAGAACTCAAATCACAAATGAGAGAGGAGAAATAACAGACAACACCGTAGAAATACAAAGAATTAGGGCCTCCTGGGTGACTTGATTGGTTAGGCTCCTGACTCTTGATTTCGACTCAGATCATGATCTCACAGTTCGTAGGATCAAGCTCCATGTTGGGCTCCACACTGACAATGTTGGAGCCTGCTTGGGATCCTCTCTCTCCTTCTGCCTCATGCTCTCTCTCTCAAAATAAATAAATACACTTAAAAAAAATTTTAGACAACATTAAAAAAAAGAAATACAAACAATTATAAGAGAATATTATCAACAACTACATGGAAACAAATTGGACAACCTAAAACAAATGGATTAATTCCTAGAAACATATATACTACCAAAACTGAAACAGGAAGAAATGGAAAATTTGAACTGTTCTATAACAAGCAAATAAATTGAGTCAGTTATCAAAATCTCCCAACAAAGGTACAGGGCCAGATAACTTCACAGGCAAATTCTACCAATCATTGAAAGAAAAGTTAATATCTATTCTTCTCAAACTGTTCCAAAAAATAGAAAAGGAAGGAAAACTTCCAAATTCATCCTATGAGGCCAGCATTACCCTGATACCAAAACCAGATAAAGACAACACTAAAAAAGAAGACTACAGACCAATATCCCTGATGAACATGGATGCAAAAATTCTCAACAAAATAGTAGCAAATGGAATCCAACAGTACATTAAAAGAATCATCCACCACAATCAAGTGGGATTTATTCCTGGGCTTCAAGTCTGGTTCAATATTTGCAAATCAGAATGGAGTTAAGATGAATATTTCATATAAATGAAGTCACATAGGAGTGCCTAGGTGGCTCAGTTAGTTAAGTGTCCAACTCTTGATTTCGGCTTAGGTCATGATTTTGCAGTTCATGAGTTCAAGCCTTGCATTGGGCTCTGTGCTGTCGGTGGGGAGCCTGCTTGGGATTCTCTGTCTCCTTCTCTCTCTGCCTCTCCCCAGTTCATGTGTATGCATGTGTTCTCTCTCTCAAAATAAATAAATAAACCTAAAAAAATGAAGTCCTACCATATATGATTTTTTTCTGTGTGTGGCTTCTTTCACTTAACACACACTAAGTGTGTATCCATAATGTAACATGTATCAGTATTTATTTCTTTTTATGGCCAAATAATACAGTTGACCATAATTGACATTGAATAATGTCGGTAGGGGTTATGGACAGCGACTTCATGCACATTTGAAAATCCCTGTATAGCTTTTGACTTCCTGAAAACTTAACTATTAATATCCTACCATTGATGGAAAGCCTTACTTAAAAAAAATTTTTTTAACGTTTACTCGTTTAATTTTTAAGAGACAGAAAGTTCAAGCGGGGGAAAGGCAGAGAGAGAGAAGAAGAGAGAAATCCCAAGCGGGCTCCACACTGTCAGTGTAGAGCCTGATGCCGGGCTTGAACTCACTAACCATGAGATCATGACCTGTGCCAAAACCAACAGTCGGATGCTTAACAAACTGAGCCACCCAGGTGGCTCCAAAAGCCTTAATGATAACATAATCAATTAACATATTTTTATGTTATATGTATTATATACTGTATCCTTACAATAAGGTAATTTAGAGAAACAGATGTTATTAAGAACATCAGAAGGAAAAGAAAATATATTTACAGTACTGTACCATATGAAATCCACATGGGGTGCCTGGATTGTTCAGTCAGTTGAGCATCTTACTCTTGATTTCTGCTCAGGTCATGATCCCAGGGTCATGGGATTGAGCCCCTCATCAGCCTCTATGCTGAATGTGGATCCTGCTCAAGATTCCCCCTCTTGGGAATCTCTATCTTTCTCAAAATAAATAAACTTAAAAAAAAAAAAAGATTCTCTCTCTATGTCTCTCTCTCTCTCTCTCTCTCTCTCTCTCGCCTTTTCCCCCTGCCACTGCTCACTCTTTCTCTCTAAAACTAAAATAAATAAATAAATAAATAAATAAATAAATAAATAAAAATAAACAAATAAAAATAAAATATTTTTAAAAATCCACATATTAGTGGACTTGCATAGTTCAAATCCATGTTGTTCAAGGGTCAACTGTATAGATATAGCACAGCTTGTCAATTGATGGATATTTAGGTAACGTTAGTTATTGTGAATAATACTCCTATGAATATGAGTGTACATGTGCTCAAGTATCTGTTTTCAATTCTTTGGAGTATATACCTAGGAAGAGAATTTCTGGGTCATTGGTAATTCTGTTTAGTTTTTGGGGAAGCAGCAATCTATTTTCCTCAATGACTGAACCATTCTACATTCCCACCAGAAATGTATGGGGGTTCCAATCTCTCCTATTTTCCTTTTTTTTTTTTTTATTATAGCCACCTTGGTGGGTGTGAAGTCCTGCTTCATTATGGTTTTAATTTGCATTTCCCTAAAGACTAATATTTTTTTTCATTTGCGTGGTGTCCATTTATACATCTTCTTTGGAGAAATGTCTATTCCTTTGTTATTTTTTTTTAATTGGGCTGTTGATCTTTTCATTATTGAGCTGTAAGAGTTCTTAATATATTCTGGATACTAGACCTTTATTAGCTACATGACTTGCAAATATTTTTTCCCATTCTGGAGATTGACCGTTCACTTTCTTCATAATGTCCTTGATTAAGTGTAACGTGTATATTTTTCTTTTGTTGTTCATATTTTTGGTATAATATTTAAGAATCCATTGCTAAATCCAAGGTCATGAAAATTTACTTCCATTTGTTCCTAGTAACTTTATGACTTTAGTTCTTATCTTAGGTCGTTGATCCATTTTGAGTTAACATTAATATATGGTATGAGGTAGGGGTCCAACTTCATTCTTTGCATGTGGATATCCAGTAATATCCTAACAGCATTTGTCAAAGAGACTATTCTTTCCACATTGTTCAACATCAGTTGATGATGGATACCTGGGTTTGTTAGTGGACTCTCAATTGTACAGTGATCTATATTTCTATCTTTATGCCAGTAATGCATTGTTTTGAGGGCTTTGTAGCTTTGTAGTAAGTTTTGAAATCAGGATATATGAATCCTCCAACTTTGTTATTTTTCTTCAAGATTGTTTTGGTTATTTAAGGGCACTTTTAGTTCCAGATGCATTTAAGTATTGGCTTTTCTATTTCTGAAAAAAAAAATGGAATTTTGTAAAGATTACACTGAATCTGTACATCTGTGCATTACTTTGGGTAGTACTGACTCTTAACAATAATGTTTCAGTTATGAACACGGGATATCTTTCCATTTATTTAGGTCTTTAATTTATTTCAGTCATGCTTTATAGTTTTCAATGTACAAGTCTTTCACCTTCTTGGCTAAATTTTATTTTATTCTTTTGGGGCTATTGTAACTTGAATTATTTTCTGTTGTAAATGGAATTGCTGAAATATAGAAACACAATTGAATTTTGTGTTTTGATCATATACTCAGCATATCATATACTAGAGCTAAGCTTACTGATTAGCTCTAGTAGTTTTTTGGTGGATTCTTTGGGATTTTATTACATATAGGATGATTATGTCATTTGAAACTAGAGAAAATGTTACTCCTTCCCTTCCAATTTGGATGCTTTCTATTTCTTTTTCTTACCTAATTGCTTTGGCTACAACTTCTTCATACAATATTGAATAACAATAGTGCAGAGGGACAACTTTTAGTCTTTCTCCATTGACTATGCTGTCAGCTGTGGGTTTTGTCATGCATGCCTTTTAATACATTAAGTTCACTGATGATATTTTTAAATGCATATGGCAAATACATAGAATTACAAAGGATGCTATTTTGAAATTTTGTTATCAAAACTAAAATTAATTTGTGATGTAGTAATGTGTGTTCTTATTTATTAACACAGTAAATAACAAGATACAGTACCATTTTGAACTAGTGACAAGTGTAAATGACATTATGAAATATATTCAAATGTAATATGATATGAAAATACTTATGATTTTTATTAGTGACTGTAGGTCTTGTTAATACTAGTGTGGTTGCTGTCTCCATTGTTAATGGAAGGGGATGCTCAATTCCAGCTAGAGGTTAGTGGAAATAAAGACATAAATTGTTTCCCAGCCAAATTAATGGGCCCCTAAATTCTATCCACTGGAATCCCAGGTTAAGAACTCCTGAAGTTGAGATAAAACTGGTGATAGAAAAGATGGACATAGCTGGTGTGGAGGCATGAGGAAGGGAGAAGTCATTGTGCCCACAAAAGTGCTGGCCTCAGATTTTCATCTCAGTACAATAGGGACACTAGCAAAAGCTCCTTTCCAAGTGATTGAGACTCAGGAAGAGGGAGCAAGGACATAAGGGTGTATGCTAGGAAAGTGACGCTGATGGTGGAACTTGGACTGGAAGGTGGGTAAGGAACAATGGGAGGACAGAGGCGGAGTTGGTCAGTGACAAGGTGACAGACTGGAATCCCAGTGGGGTCCATTGTGGACCAGAAGAAATCAATGGGAAAGACAGGGGGTGTTCAAGAGCAAGATGCTGGAAAATCTATAGCAGTCTGTGAGAGATGCTGAAATGTTTCCAGGTAACAAACAGACACAGCTTTTAGAATTGCCTGGGCAGGACCAGAGAAGGCTTTAAAGAAGATTACATTTGACTAAAAATTATACAACTTAACTGCTTTATTTTCTAGATTAATTTATTCTAGATTTTTCCACTTAAAAAAGTTCAAATTCAGTAAAATATTTCATGCATAAACAAAAATCTGTGGTTACCAAACAAATATGTTACACTGTGAAGTTCACACGTTGTTTTACTGTGTTAGCTTCGATGCAAGTAGCTATGTAAAATGACAGATTGATTAACTCAAGTTGATTTTCCATTTTACAGTCACTGTGCTATGGTTTATTTCAAATACACTATTTAACACAAGTATATGTGGTACCTTAGGCCAAGGAGACACTGTGCCCAAAGTGAACTCACATTAAACCAAACTGTTGGGAAGCTACTTTGGAAGTGAGCATGTGTAGTTGAGTGGACCTATGTCCAGAACCAACACGGTAATGGGAGTTCTCCAAATTAACTTCCATGTAGAGTGTTTATGAAAGGATAAATAATAAAAAATTGCCAGTTGAAGCATAAAGATCTTGACAGACTAATTCAACTATAATTCTACAATGTTTAGAACTTAGACTACCAAAATATTTTATCTGGGAGAAGTGTTTCTTCACTGACATTGTTTATGATTGACAAGGTATGGTGGTAATAAAAAGCATACTGATTTACTTGATTTTTGTATTTAAATCCTTTATAGACTCTACCCCTGGATCTGGCTGTAGCACTGATGGGCTGCCTTCTTGCTCTATTTCACCTCCTGGAAGTAATTGCACATGTATGAGATAACAATGTCCTTGGACTTGCCATATGAGGTTTTTTTACCTTGTTGTAGGGAGTTGAGTTGAGGGGATAGGATAGGTAGGGCAAGAAGTGGTAGTAGGCTGAGAAGGAGTTAGGGCTAGGCCAGGGCAGGGTTAACAGTTGTGGGGTGGAGGATGGAACAATAATGGAGTTTGGACAGGGTCATCTGATTTGGATTTAGAAGGGATCTTTTCTCCCTGCTCCTGGACCTTTTGCCTTATGTCTCCTTGGTGCCTTGGGCTCCTTCCCCCAAACTTCCTTGTTGTTCCTCTTCTCTTTCACCTTCCCCCTCCTCCATTCTTCCATCTCTCAAGACAAGAAATTCACAATATCGAGCTTTCATAGGTCAGCAAGGCCCAACTCCTCAGCTAGTGGAGGACTTGGAGATCCCGGAGGATATCTGCTATCTCCTAGGCCCCAATATATGGTGTTGGCAGGGAGTGGGTACTCAAGAAGTCTAGATGGTCAGGTTAGAAAACGAGTCTTACAGTAGCCTCTAAAATGCCTCCCACAGTGGGGCATGAAGCCCAACCAGTAATCCAGCAGACTGTAATCTCTGCTCAGGGTTCCAAATGGGAAATACAGCCACAAGATATTTCAGGTGCTCCTCCAGAGAGTAAAATTAAAATTTCCAAAGAAGTAATTTCAGCCATATTTCCCAGTTCTCACTGGTGAAAGGGGCAACTGGTTCTCACTAGTTGAGTGGACAGTTCAGGGAAAGCAAGATACACTGGGTCCTCTCGGTAGAAGCAAGGATAAAGGGTTCATTTTGGGAACTATGCAAATATGGTCTGATGAGTGGACTGAATAGATCATGGAGGGAATGCAACAAGAATGCAATTAGGTCTTCAGAATGCAATTAGTTCACAAATTCTTCTGTATTAGAAGCCTCATGCTGGAAGATGGAAGTAGAGGACTAGTTGGACCCATTTTTGGCCTAAATGTAAATCTTTCCAGATACAGAGTAAGAAAGATGAAAGAAAGAGGCAAGAAAAGAGGGAAAAGATAAAAGTAAGAGGGCAAGAATATATGATGAGGGTCAGAAAGTAAACAGGGTGGTTAGAAGTAAAACAGAAGAAATAACTGTAGGTAGAGAATACAACAGGAATGAGACAGAACAGAGATGAGAGAGAGAAAGGATAAACACAGAAAGTGGAGTACAATGAGAGGAAAGCAGTGGAGAATTCTATATTGAGTCCTAGCTGATCCAGGATGTGGCAGGAGAAAATGTAGCGTGTGTGGGTTTGAGGGGAGGGCTCTTCTTTACCCTTTACCCTCATCTCACAGGCTTCTTTTCCCCTAGTAAGTCTGGCTTAGGTGACCAGTGTTTTATCAGCAACCTCTACTTGCCCTTCTGGGTTCTTCACCTAATCTCTTTATTTGAAAGCACAGAGGAGCAACAGTGCAAAGTTCTGGTACAGGGGATGGAAATGAATAAGAGTAGAAATACTGAACTGGGGTAGGGGTAGAGGGACTGGAGAGGGGAAGAAACAGAGCACTTCCTCTATGTAAGGAACCCCATTTTTGAGCTCTTCTCACTCATCACTCCCACCCAATGCAGATCTCCACCCCACAAAACAGCATACAAGAAGCCAGGTCCTATTGAGAGGAACTCAGACTTTCCCTTTATTTCTGTCTTCAACAGGGAGTGAGGCAGCAGGAGTAGTAGAGGGTTCTCCTGCCGGCTTGGAACTTTTCCTGCACTGGTGACTTACCTGCCTATGGAATATTTCCTGCTTTCTTAGGCATTTACTCTGGAAAAACTATCTGCAACATTCCCAAGGTCCAGGTGCAGGGATCTCTGCTACAGCCTTTCTGCAAGCATTCCACACCACATCAGGGAGGCCCTCCCCACAGGACCCATGCCTCCAGACTAAGTGCAGGATGAAGGAGGGCAACTCACTGTTACAGGAGGAAGTTAGTTGGGTTCTAACAGGATACCTGGAGGTTAGCAATGAGGAAATCATGGCCAGCTATTGGGAAGGTCAGAGCCCTGTCCTGGCCACACTCCACAAGAAGCCAGATCAAACTAGATAGGCACATGATGGCAGATGCCATGACAGGAACCTCCTGATCAAATTAAGAAGAAAAAGGAAACCCTGCTTCCTGCCCCCAAGTAATAAATATTCCTCCCCCTAGTTAACAACTGTCAAAGATAGAAACCCACCCCCAGGGTGTGCAGCTCACACCAGCACCTTCCTGCCCTCCCTCTGGCTCTCATATCTCCAGAGTGTACTTTTTGCTTTAATAAACTTTTCTCACTTGTGTTACATATCAGCTGTCTATTGACTTCCCTCTCCTGACAAGACCAGAACCTTCCCTGACTCCTTCAGGTCTGGCTGGGTGGGAGCTGCAGTGCCTGGGACTCTCCAGTTCACCTGGCAACACTGCTAGCCACACACCTGGAACTGGAACACAAGGGCACTAAGCGTAGCTCAAGGACCCAGACCTGGAGTCAGTGCATTCCTGCCTGAGCAGGTTACTTCCCAGGGGAAATGGTAGCAGAGGTCCTCCAGTGCCATGTGTAGCAGAACATGGCATCTTTGGATAAATGTTGCTTCAGCACCTGGAATACAATGTCGCTCCATGACAGGTGTCCTGAGTCCTGCTGCATCCCGCCTCAATGCCAGCAAGCATCCCTGATGCTGTAACATTACAGCATCACTGTCAGGAGACAGTGAGTCTCCTGGCTGCCAGCTGCCTGCCTTCACCTTCATGTCCCTAGCCCTCCTGGATCTGGAGCCAAGGTCTCCACACCCAGCATGGGTGGCTTCACCAACCACAAAACTGCAGCCACGCACCTCCTGTATATCCTTGTGCCCTGCCCATTGACATCACAGAAGGCTAGGGCCACACTTGGGTATGATTGGCCACAGGGCACAGGCACAACCCACTGATTACCACAAGGAAAGGTGGAGACCAAGGGGAAGGACTTGTGCAAATATTGGCCCTGAGCAAGGCTAATGGTGCATGTGGGTCTTCTGAAATTTAGGGCATAAACTGCCTTCAGAGTGGTCCTTCTCCACTTCAGATCAATCTTCAGGATATCAGCAGTGGGTTCATCCAAGATGTAGCAATTTCGTTCTTCCCTTGTTGTAGAAAGGGAGTGGAAGTTGGTTTTTCTATTTGGACAGAAGATATTGAGAGCTCAGAAGGCACAGAAATATTAGATTTGGCTTTTCCCAAGGCAAGAGATAGGAAAGAGGTGAGGGTGCCAACTAGAGTCCAGGAAAAATAAAAGTCATGAGGATAAATACAGTCTCCTCCACCTGGATCCCTAAGCCTAGTTACATAAGTTCATCATGGACTTAGGAAGTTCACATGTGAAAAAGAATTGGCAGTTTCATCAGGCTGTAAACTCTGTAACTCAACAGAGATAAAGCTACAAAAATCTCAAATTTAATCTTATCTTTTGCTATGAATGATAAAATGGAACTCTTCAAGTCTCAGATTGGACTGAGGTAGCACTTAAGGCAGAGAACAAATACTGGGAATCCCTCCACCCCTCCACACCAAAGAAGTTACTGCTTCACTTCAGGACTTACAAAGAAGGGGCCTGGTGACTATTTTGAGAGACTTGGCTTATCCTTTACCTTTTGTTTTATAGGATATAGGAAAAGCAACGTTTTTATTTTTTAACATATCTTTTAATTTATTATTATTATTTAAGAAATATTTTTTGTATTATTGATTTAATTTCTTTTAACAAGCAGACCAAAACACACCTAGGATATAACTTCCTTTTCATCTCTTTTTTTTTTTTTTTTTGGATTTAGCTTCTTTTAACAAACAGACAAAAACACACATAGGATCCCTTCCCTTTATTTTTATTTCTGTGTTTTGTTTGCTTGTTTTGGACCTCTTCTTAATATAGGAATTATTCTCAGAAGCAGGAATACAACAGCCTTTGATAACAACAACAAACCCCCTTATTTCACAAAATGACAAGATGGAAGAATTCACCACAACAGAAGGAATAAGAAGAAATGATGGACAAGGATTTAATTAATACAGATATGAGTAAGACGACCAAATTAGAATTTAAAACAACAATTATAAGGATACTAGCTGGGCTTGAAAAATTAGACAAGATACTATAGAATCCCTTACTGCAGAGATAAAAAACCTAAAAACTAGTTAGGTTGAAATTAAAGACACTATAACCAGATGCAAACCTGAATAGACAAAGACAAAGAGGATAGATGAATCAGGGGAATGAATCAGTGATATTAATATTATGGAAAATAATGAAGCTGAAAAGAAGAGGGAAAGAACAATGTTAGATCATAAATGTAGACTCAGGGGCTCAGCAACTCCTTAAAGCATAATAACATTTGTATCACAAGAGTCTCAAGGGGCACCTGGGTGGCTCAGTTGGTTGAGTGTCCAACTTCGGCTCAGGTCATGATCTCATGGTTCATGGGTTCGAGCCCCGCATCAGGCTCTCTGCTGACCACTCAGAGCCTGCAGCCTGCTTTGTGGATTCTGTCTCCCTCTCTGTCTGCACCTCTCCCACTCATACTCTGTCTCTGTCTCTGTCTCTGTCTCTGTCTCTCTCTCTCAAAAGTAACAAAAACATTAAAAAATAATAAGAGTCTCAAAGATGAAGAGAGATAAAAAGGGTTGGGAGGTTTATTTGAGCAAATTTGGGCTGAAAACTTCCCTAATCTGGATAAGGACACAGACAAAAAAATCTAAGAAGCACAGAGAAATCCCATTAAATCAACAAAAGCTGGCCATCATCTAAACATATCATAGTCAAATTCACAAAACACACAGACAAGGAAAGAATCCAAAAGCAGCAAGGGAAAAATGTCCTTAGCCTAAGGGAAAATATATCAGGTTCACAGATGATCTGTGCACAGAAATGTGGCAGTCCAGAAGGGAGTGGCATGATATATTCTTTGTGCTGAGTGGGAAAAATAGGAAGCCAAGAATATTTTATCCAGCAAGGCTGTCATTCATAACAGAAGGAGAGAAAAAGAGTTTACCACATAAAAAAAAAAACTAAAGGAGTTCATGATCACTAAACCAGTCCTGCAAAAAGTATTAAAGGGCACTATTTGAGTGGGAAAAACAGACCAAAACTAAGAAAGACCAGAAAGGAACAGAGAAAACCTAAAAAAAAAAAAATCAATAAAAATCAATAACTTTACCCATAGTCCAGTGGCACTATTTTCATATCCATCAATAATCAGTCTGAATGAAAATGGAATAAATGCTCCAGTTAAGACATAAGTTATCAGAAAGAATAATAATAGTTAAAAAAAGACCCATCTGTATGCTGCCTTCAAGAGACTCATTTTAGACTTAAAGACAAATGCAGATTGAACATGAAGGGATAGAGAACCATCTATCATGTTAATGGACATTAAAGAAAAGTCAGAGTAGCCATACTTATATCAGCTAAACTAGATTTTATTTTATCTTACTTAAAAAAATAAATGTTTATTTATTTTGAGAGAGAGAGAGAGAGGAGAGGAGACAGAGAGAGAGGGAGAGAGAGAATCCCAAGCAGTTTCCTTGCTATCAGCATGAAGCTCAGTGTGGGGCTCGATCTCACAGACTGCAAGATCATGACCTGAGCCGAAATCAAGAATCGGGTGCTTAAAAACTGAGCCACTCAGCTGAACCAAATAAATTCGATTTTATTTTATCTTTTTTTTTTTAATTTTAAGTTTATTTATTTATTTTGAGGGGGAGAAAGCAGGGAGGGGCAGAGGGAGAGGAGAGAGAGAGAATCCCAAGCAGGCTCCACACTGTCAGTGCAGAGTCTGATGCGGGCTCGAACTCACAGACCATGAGACCATGACCTGAGTTGAAATCAAGAGTTGCCCACTTAACTGACTGAACCACCCAGGACCCCCAAACTAGATTTTAGAGCAAAGACTAACAAGAGACGAAGAAGGGCATTGTATCATAATTATGGTGTCTGTCCATCAAGAAGATCTAACAATTGTAAATTTTTATGCCCACAACTTAGAGCACCCAAATATACAAATCAATTAATAACAAACATAAACTCATTAATAATAATACCATAATAGTAGGGACTTTAACACCTGACTTACAGCAATGGACACATCATCCAAGCAGAAAATCCACAAGGAGACAATGACACATTGGACGAGATGGACTTAACAGATATATTCAGAACATTTCATCCTAAAGCAGCAGAATACACATTCTTTTTCAGTGCACATGGAATATTGTCTAGAAAACATCACATACTGGGGCACAAGTCAACCCTCAATATTCAAAATGATTGAGATATACCATGCATATTTTCAGCACACAATGCTATGAAACGTGAAGTCAACCACACACACACACACACACACAAACATTTTTTTGGAAATCTCTCGAGTACATGGATGTTAAAGAACATCCTACTAAAGAATGAATGGATTAACCAGGAAGTTAAAGAGGAAATTTAAAAAGTACGTGAAAGCCAATAAAAAAGAAACACAGCAGTCCAAAGCCTTTTGGATGCAGCAATGGCTGTCCTAACAGGGAAGTGTATTGCAATACAGGCTTACCTCACGAAGCAAGAAAAATCTCAAATACACAGCCTAACATTACACCTAAAACAACTAGAAAAGGAACAGCAAATAAAGCCTACAGCAAGCAGAAGAAGGGAAATAATAAAGATTAGAGCAGAAATAAACTATAGAGAAACAACAACAATAACAACAACAACAACAACAACAACAAAAGAAAAGGAAGAAGAAGAACAGATCAGTGAAACTAAGGGCTGGTTCTTTGAGAGAATAAATAAAATTGATAAACCCCTAGTCAGATTTATAAGAAAGAAAAGAGAAAGGACCCAAATAAATAAAATCACAAATGAAAGGGGAGAGGTCACAACAAACACCACAGAAATACAAACAATTATAAGAGAATACTATGAAAAATTATATGCCAACAAAACTGGGAAATCTGGAAGAAATGAACAAATTCCTAGAAACATACAAACTACCAAAACTTAAACAGGAAGAAGTAGAATATTTGAACAGACCCATAACCAGTAAATAAAATTGCATCAGTAGTCAAAAATCCTCTGACAATCAAAAGTCCAGGGCCAGATTACTTCCCAGGGAAATTCAATCCAACATTTAAAAAGGAGTTAATATCTATTTTCAAACTGTTCCAAAAAACAAGAATGGTAGGAAATCTTCCAAACTCATTCCACGGGGCCAGCATTATTTTGATTCCAAAACCAGACAAAGATCAAACTAAAATAGAGAATTACAGGCCAATATCCCTTATGAGCAAGGATGCAAAAACTTTCAGCATGATACTAGCTAATTGAATTCAACAGTACATTAAAAGAATCATTCATGATCAAGTAGGATTTATTCCTGGGCTGCAAGGCTGGTTCAATATCCACAAATCAATAAACCTGATATACCACATTAATAAAAGAAAGGATAAGAACTATATGATCCTCTCAATAGGTGCAGAAAACACATCTGACAAAATACAGCATCTATTCTTGATAAAAACTCTCAATAAAGTAGGGATAGAAGGAACATACCTCAACATCATAAAAGCTGTATATGAAGGCCCCACAGCTAATATCATCTTTATTGGGGAAAGACTGGAAGACTTTCCTTTACAGTCAGAAACAAGACAAGCATGTCCACTTTCACCATTACTATTTCACTTAGTAGTGGAAGTCTTGGTCTCAGAGATTGGACAACAAAAAGAAATAAAAGGCATCCAAATCATCAAGAAAGAAGCCAAACATTCACTATTTGCAGATGACATGATACTTTATATAGAAAACCCAAAGGATTCCACAAAAAAAAATTACTAGATCTTCTACATGAATTCAGCAAAGTTTAGGATATAAAATCACCATACAGAAATCTGTTGCATTTTTATACACCAATAATGAAGCAGCATCAAAAGAAACAAAAGAATCCACCCCATTTACAATTGCACCAAAAACAAAAGATACCTAGGAATATACCTGAGCAAAGAGGTAAAAGACCTGTACTCTGAGAACTATAGAATCTTATAACAGTAATTAAAGAGGACACTAAGAAACAGAAAAACATTCCATGCTCATGGATAGGAGGAACAAATATTTTTAAAATGTCTATACTACCCAAAGCAATCTACATATGTAGTGCAATCCCTATCAAAATACTACCAGCATTTGTCACAGAACTAGAGCAAACAATCCTAAAATTTGCATGAACCATAAAAGACCCAACCAGCCAAAGCAATCCTGGAAAAGCAAAGGCAAAGCTGGAGGTATCATGATTCCTGACTTCAGGCTATATTACAAAGCTCTGGTCATCAAAATAGTATAGTATTGTTACAAGACCAGACACACAGATCAGTGGAACAAAATAGAAAGCCTAGAAATGGATACATAACTATATGGTCAACTAATCTTCAACAAAGCAGGAAAGAATATCCAATGGAAAAAGATAGTCTCTTCAGCAATTTGTATTGGGAAAACTGGACAGCAAAATGCAGAAGAATGAAAATAGACTTTTTTACACCATACAAAAAAATGGATGAAAGACATAAATATGAGACAGGAAACCATCAAAATCCTAGAGAAGAACAAAGGCAGCAATCTCTTTGACCTTGACTGGTACAATTTCCTACTAGACACATCTCCAGAGGCAGGGAAACAAAAGCAAAAATGAACTATTGGAACTTCATCAGATAAAAAGCTTTGTTTGGGGTGCCTGGGTGTCTCAGTCGGGTAAGCATCCAACTCCTGGTTTTGGCTCAGGTCATGCCTATGGTTTGTGAGTTTGAGCCAATGTTGGGCTCCATGCTGATGGTGTGGAGCTTGCCTCGGATACTCACTCTCTCTCTCTCTCTCTCTCTCCCCACCCCTCTGCCCCTCCCCCACTTGTGCCCTCTCTCAAAAATAAATAGATCATAGATAGATAGATAGATAGATAGATAGGATAGATAGAGTTTTGTACAACAATGGAAACAATCACCAAAACTGAAAGGCATCCTATGGAATGGGGCAAGACATTTGCAAATGACATACGGATAAAGGGTTAGTATCCAGAATCTACAAAGAACTTGTCAAACTCAACACCCAAAAAACAAATAACCTTGTTAAAAAAATGTGCAGAAGACATCAATAGAAAATTTTCCAAAGAAGATATCCAGATAGCTAATAGACACATGAAAAGATGCTCAACATCAGTCATTATCAAGGAAATAAAAAATCAAAACTACAATGAGATACTACCACACAATCACCAGAATGGCTAAAATTATCAACACAAGAAACAACAGATGTTGGTGGGGATGTGGAGAAAGAAAAACCTTCTTGCACTTTTGGTGGGAATGCAAACTGCTGCAGCCACTCTAGAAAGCAGTATGGAGATTCCTCAAAAAGTTAAAAATAGAACTACCTGATGATCCAGCAATTGCACTACTAGGTATTTATCTAAAGAGTACAAAAATACAGATTCAAAGGAGGTACATGCACCCTGATGTTTATAACAGCATTATCAACAGTAGCCAAATTATGAAAAGAGCCCAAATGTCCATCGACTGATGAATGGATAAAGAAGAAGTGGTATATATATATATATATATATATATATACACACACACACACACACACACACACACACACACTGAAATATTACTCTGTCATAAAAAAGAATGAATTGTTACCATTTGTAAGGATGTGGATGGAGCTAGAGTATATTATGCTAAGCAAAATAAGCTAGTCATGGAAAGATCAATACCATATGATTTCACTCATATATGAAATTTAAGAAATGTATCAGATGAAAATTAGGGAAATAAAAGAGTGAGGCAAACCATAAAACAGACCCTGAACTATAGGGAACAAACTGAGGGTTGCTGGACAGGAGGCGGGCAGGGCTATTGGTTAAATAAGTGATGGGTATGAAGCAGGGTATATATTGTGAGGAGCTTGAGTGTTGTATGTACATGAATCACTAAATCTGAAATTAATATATTACGCTGTATGTTAACTAACTGGAATTTAAAGAAATAATTGGAAGAAACAAAACAAAGCCATTGGGCAACTAGATCACTCCAGAAGAGGTAAGCAACAACACTTGTTTTAGAGCCTGATCCAGGAGGACACTACGTTTTGTTGGGTCAGAGCGGGGAGATTCAGGAAGGAAAGGAAGAGCCAATGAAGAAGGAAGAAAATCAGGAGAGTGTGAAGTCACAGAAGCCAGTGGGATTTGGGGTGGGGGTGGGGTATGGAGGGAAAGATCTACACTGTCAGATGTTGCTCTGATGGAGGAGAGACCATAGCCAAGTGACCATTCCATTCCAGCTGTTCCTTGAAAGGGAAAACGCCACTGGAGTCATTAGAAAAGAGAATGGGAAGTCAACAAGAGTCCACAGCGAATCTAGGCAACTTTTCAGAGGACTTTTGATGCAGACAGAGGGAATGGGCCCTGGGGTTCTAGAGAGGAGTCTAGTTGGTTTTTTAAGGTGGCTGATTCTGCACTGCATGAGTGCCCGTTGATGGCAACTGAGAGAGAGAAATTGAAGGTGAAGTACAAAATAGTAATTGTGGAGGCAACATCCATGAGCAGGCTGGAGAGGCTGGGGTCGACACACAGGGGGAGGGCTCGGTTCCATTCATTTCCCTATCATGCGCGGGCGCTTGCCACAAAAGCCACCCCTCCGCAATTCCCCTGGCGCTAAGCGAAGTGCTTGAGCAATTCCTGCGGGAACTACACCTCCCGGCAGGCGCTACGCTAGGTGGCCAATGCGCAGGCGCGCGCTGCGGGCCTCTGTCTCTGCCCTCCCAGTAGCCCCGGCCCCTGTTCCCGGCTGCAGGCTCCGACGCGGAGGGGGACGGGTTCCTCTTAAAAGAGAAACGGCGGCTGTGCGCGCGAGGTGGGCCCTTGTCCATCTCTGCTCTCCGGGCCTGCGCGCAAGGCGGGGGAGGCGCAGGCGCATTCCGGGCGAGGGCGGGTGGGGGCGCGCAGGTAAGGCCGAGTCGGGGTGGGCCGCGGCGGGCGCTCTGGGTGGCCTGGTAGCTGCCTGTGGAATTGGCCAGCCCTACACACAGTGAGCGTTAAGTGGGACGGCCGGAGACCGGGTGGGAGCGCCCTCCAGACCCCGCCCCCACCCACATTCACCCCGCTATGAAGAGCGCCCACAAAACACACGACCTCCCCTTCCCCCACCAACCAGTAAAGGCCCATGTTCTCTTCAAGGTGAAACTGTTTACCAACCCCTCATCCAGCCCCAGCTGAAATTTCTCCATGAGAGTCTCACGCCCCTTCCCCATAGCTTCCGTTTCTACACTTCAGTATGCCCGGGGTCAGGCCATTGTTCCGACATTGACTTTGTCTCCCTGCCTCCCACTCCACAGCGCTAGTTTACATGTCCTGTAAGCTGGAGTGGTTGGGCCCAATGGCAGGGGATGCTATGGAAATGACTTAGTCTTGCTCCAATTCATTGATGAGGTGAGGCCCCAATGGCGGGTGGAGCCAGAGGCCCGGGATCAGGTACGCCCATATGCGTGTCTCCTCCACCTTGTAGGTCCTGGTGCCTATGGCTTCCTCCCCGGTGGACGCATCCCGCAGGCGGCAGGAGAAGCGACGGCAGCTGGACGCGCGCCGCAGCAAATGCCGCATCCGCCTAGGTGGCCACATGGAGCAGTGGTGCCTCCTCAAGGAGCGGCTGGGTTTCTCCCTGCACTCGCAACTCGCTAAGTTCCTGTTGGACCGGTTAGGGGCCTGGGCGGGACTCTGGGGGAGGGCACCCAGGCTGCAACACCCAGTCCCCTCCCAGGGTCAGGTGGTGCCCATTGCTCCTTACCACCCGTCGATTTCTCATTTCAGCAGAACCGCCTCTGTGATTTGTGGCCTTTGTGCCCTCCTGTTGGTCCCCAGTGAATAGAGGGGCCCTTAGGACTGGTCCCTTAAAAGTGTGGGAGTGCTGAGAGCAGTTGGCCTGGACCCCTACCTAAACTGCCTCTCTTCCCCACCCTGGCAGGTACACTTCTTCAGGCTGTGTGCTCTGTGCAGGTAGGTAGGGAATAGCTAGAGTTAGGGGGTCAGGAGCCAGGGAGGGAAGAGGGGCAACAGGGAGCGAGTGATGTGACCCAGCAGCATTCTCCATAAGGAGATTGGATCTGAGTGAGTTTGGGAAAAGGTGGAGAATTGGGGAGCCCAGGGTAGTTTGATGGGAACGTCCTGTATAAAAGAGAGCAGTGTCTCAGGACCTTGGGGAGGTTCTGGGCTCTGAAGAATGGTAAAATGGACTAGACTGGGGTTGCCCAGGGGGCTGGGGGACAGGGCTGAATGTGGCCCCAGAGTGAGAGTAGGAGGCCTCCCCACTTGCCCTGTTGCCTTCACCATTCCAGGTCCTGAGCCTTTGCCCCCCAAGGGTCTGCAGTATCTGGTGCTCCTGTCTCATGCCCACAGCCGAGAATGCAGCCTGGTGCCTGGGCTTCGGGGGCCCGGGGGCCAAGATGGGGGACTTGTGTGGGAGTGCTCTGCAGGCCACACCTTCTCCTGGGGCCCCTCTTCAGGACCCATATCTCCAGAGGAGCCCAAGCCAGTTTTCCGGCCAAGTACTGCCCCAAGAAGCTGGTGCCCAGAGGCCAGGAGTGGGCAAGCACCTGCAGGTAGGCTGGGGGAAAGAAGAGTTGTGGAGAAAAGGAAGGGAAGAGGTTCCCATCTCTTTTGCTTAGAGCTTCATTGTCTAAAAATTATCCTTTCTCAATGGAAAAACTATGCTTACAAGGAAATATATCCTTAAATATATTTTCAGGTATAAAAAGCAAAAAACAGCATAGGGCGTATGTTGTGTTACCCTTGGTGGAAAACTAAGAGGAGAAAGAATGTATGTATGCACTTAACGGATGTATAAAATATCTCTGGAAGGGCATGTAGGAAACCAGGCTGTCTGTGGGAAGAATAGGTGATTGGGAACAGTATTGGAAAAGAGGCTTTTCATAGTGTACTTTTTTATACTTTTATTTTCTGAACCCATGTGAATGTATCATTTCTAAAATAAAATATCCCTTCCCACTCCAGTAGCCTCTGCACCCTCCTCCTTCCCAAGAGTCCTCCCACCACTTCAGACCTTAGAAGTACATCTGTCCTCATCCCTCCAGCCCAGAGTTCCTTCCCCTTTGACCCTACAGGTTTGGAATCTGAGCATGATGAGAGGACTCAGGAGGCCAGGTCACCCAGGTGAGGTTGGGGGTGGGAGGGACAGGATAGACTTGGGTGGACAGTGCAGGTGAAGGAGCAGAGCCTGAGGCTTGCCTTCCTTGGTCCAGCAGGGAAGTAGGACCCCTCCTGGAGACCTTCCCACCCCCAGGAGAAGAGGGGGAGGAGGAAGACGAGGACGAAGAGGAGATGCTCAGTGAGGCCAGCCCATGGACCTACAGCTCCTCCCCAGATGGGCAAGTTGGGGCTGAAGGAGGATGCTGAACAGAGCAGGAGGAGGGAGGGAGCAGCTGGCCAGGGCTTCCAAAGCTTTGCAGACTTGGTGGGGAAGGCAGGATGGGCATTGGGGAAGGGAGAAAGAATTGGAGGCTTTGAATTGGGTGGAAGGTGGTAAAGTTAGGCTGTAGGGCAGAATGAAAGCTGAAAGCAGGTGTGAACAGAGATCCTGGGTAGGAGTAGGGCTGTTCTGAGTTTGGGATCTTAGCATTTCGGGGGCTCAGGGCTAGCTGAAAGCCCAGGGAAATAATGCCCTCCTCTTCCTTCTCTTTTCAGCAGTGATCCAGATGCCCCCAGACTCCTTCCTTCCCCTGTCACCCATACACTTAAGGAGGGGGAGACACCCCCAGCCCCAGCAGCTCTTCTCAATCCTCTTGCTGTACCATCCTCATCAACATCATCATTGAGTTCTGGAGCTCTTCCTACCGAAGTTGGGGTACAGCCGGAACTCAGAGGGACCCCTCAAGCAGCCCAGCAGACTGAGCCTCTGGCCAGGTAACCTGATGGCTGAGACAGAGGGCAGGGGCATCCCGGAACATGGCCCTCCCTCGAGGCCCTCTGCTCCCTCTTTGCTGCCCGTAGCCCTGGGATTCAGGCCCAGTCTGCTCTGACCTTGGCCTGGGAGGAGGACACGGCACAGATTGGCCCCAAGAGAATTAGGTAGGACTTGCAGAGCGGGGCTGGAGGGGGGAGAGTGAGAAGAGGGAGTTAAGGAGAGCCCGTGGGAGTCCTTATGCTCCTCCCTATCCTCCTCCTCCCAGGAAAGCTGCCAAAAGAGAGCTGCTGCCTTGTGACTTCCCTGGCTGCGGACGGATCTTCTCCAACCGACAGTATTTGAATGTGAGGAATGTGAGGGGCACAGATTGGGTTTTATGTGGCTTCAGAGGTGAGAAGGGCTGAAGGGGATGCTGAGGTGAAGGAGAAGCTGAAGCAAAGAAGCCTGGAATGTGGGTGGATTCAGAGATGGGAAGAGAAAGATGGGGGTGGATCTGCAGAGCTTACCTACAGTTAATAATCACTAAAGCAGACAGCTGGTAGATAAGGCAGAAAACCAAGCCACCAGTACACAGCTGCTGCCCACTACTGCTGGTTTCTTGGGCCCTCCAAGGGTCACGTGGAGATGATGATGGCATTCCTCAGGCTCTTGGAGTGCTAGTGACTGTTCTAAGCACTTGACATGGGTCAAGTCTTTTGATCTTCAAAAGATCCCTATGGAGTAGGTGCTGATACAGTTCCTGCTTTGCAAATGAGGAAACTGAAGCACACAAAATGGTTAAGCAGTTCCCAAGACTCCTTAGCTAGTGTGTGACGGTGCTGGGGTTGCTGAGTCCACACTCAGCCACCTGGCCCCGTTCGCTTGAGCGGGCAGTTCTAGTGCTAGAGGACTGGAAGATGGTCCTGTCCCCAGCCTAACTGCAGGAGAGGTTTGGGGCACAAAGAGGGAAGGGCCACAGCCCCCACACTCATCCAGAGCCCTCCCAGACCCAAGTCCTGAGGCAGAGACCCCAGACCAGAGGAATGGTGAGGCAAGGGTGGAAGGCATTTGTGCAGGAAATCCCTGGGCTGAGAAGAACTTTACCAGGGCTAGTCAAACGCACTTGAGCTTGTTAATGGAGGACACTGAAGCAGCCACCAGCAGCAGTTTAACTATGGGAAAGCGGGATTATAGATAAGGGGAAAGCCCATGGAATTTAGTGAGCCAGAATGTGACATTAGGTCAGACAGGAGAAATATTTCCAACAAATAATCAGGGAGTTAAAGAAGAACACACAACCCCTAAAAGTGTTCCAGGTTGAAAGCATACAGGTGTGTGTGTGTGTGTGTGTGTGTGTGTGTTTCTAAAGAAGATTTAGGAAAACACCATATAATATATACCCATGGTTAGCAATAAAGTAGGCAATCTGGGTGATATTATTATACATTAATATTGATATTGAAGAGGATAATCATACCTACCCAAATTGTGTTCTTATTCCCAGCAGACAGCAAATCCATGGTTAGGGAACCAGGAGTGTCACCAGAATGGCACTTTGTTCAGGGAACTGGTCATTGTAAGGAAGGTTGTGGCAAAAAGGTGAGGTAATGGAAGTCAAGGACAGAATAGGGTGAGGGCAGAGTTTGGTGTCAGGACGGGATGGTGGACTTATATACAGGTGAGGACTGGCCAGGATGATGTGAGCTGGTGGTGACAGAACTTTTGGGGGAGGGGGAGGGGGCAGAGGAGCCTGCCTGCTGGGTCAGCTCTGGTGGTCTCCCTGAGACCACCTGTTTCCTTCCCTAGCACCACAAGAAGTACCAGCACATCCACCAAAAGTCCTTTTCCTGCCCAGAACCAGCCTGTGGGAAGTCCTTCAACTTTAAGAAACACCTGAAGGAGCATGTGAAATTGCACAGTGGTGAGTGGTAGAAATGCCTCCTCACTTCCCTCTCCTGTGGGTCCCTTCACCTCTCTCTCTGGGTGTTTTCATTTCTCTGTGAGTCCCTTCACTTCTCCGTGCGGGTTCTGTCCCCTCCCCCTGGTGGTCCCTTCACTTGCCCTGTGAGGCCTATCACCTCCTATCTGCAGGTGCCATCACACCCCTCTGTGGGATGACTCTCACTCACACTCAACTCTCTGTGTGTTGAGCACCTGCCTGCTTGAGACTGTTCTAGGTGTAGGATACAAAAGCGAACAGAGGCATCCACTCTAGTGATAACAGGGATACAAAGAGATGTGAAAGCAGGGAAGGGATGGAGAGCATGAGAGAGGAGTTTCTTTTGTAGAAAGGGAAGCTCCTTTGAGCAAAGACCTATGTGACGGGAGGAATAGAGGCTTGTCCATGTCTATGGGCAGGCCTGGGGAGGCCCTGAACTGGCATCTGCATGGAATGTACCAGGAACAGAGAGGGGGCCAGGAAGTTAGAAAGGAAGGAAGAGAGGTCAGATAGGTAGCAGGGACCTCTAACACTACCATCAAAGATGGTTTGGCTTCTGGCTAAATTAGATGGGCACCATCCAAGGGTGTTGTGTAGCAGAAGGACACAACTGACTTTAAAAGGAGCACAACTGACTTTAAAACTGACTTTGTGACTGCCATGTGGAGAAATGGGGCTGTAGGAATGTGCAGTGTGCAGTGATGGCAGCTTTAACACGCTGGTACAGTTGAGTTGATAAGAAGTGGCTGGAGGCTGATGTGAGCATGAAAGTGGAGCTAGAAGGGCTGCTGTGAGAAGGACAGATTGGCCACAGGTGGATGGGCAGGAGGGCATCAAGCTGACTTGAAGGATTCCAGCTTGAGCAACTGGAAAGAGGTGATGTGATTTCCTGAAAATGAGAGAGGCTTTAGGAAAGGGACAGTTTATTTGGGACATGATAATTTAGGCATCCCAGAAGATATGAATCTGGAGTCTGGAGATGGTGGGGGGAGGGGGAAAAAGTGTTAATCACAAGCACATGGGTGCTTCACAAGCACATTTGTTGCTGAAGGTGGAGTATACCTCCATGGAGTGAACGTAGGTACAGAAGAGTAATGAATGGGACATGTGGAAAGGGCAGCTACCAAGTGACCAGTGAGGCAAGTGAAGAGAGCAGTACTTGAGGAACCAAGTGGAGAGATTGCTCCAGGGAGGAGGGACAGAGGGTGGGTTGTGCCAGTGCTATAAGACGGAATAAGATGAGGATGAGGACTTTGACTAGATAACAAGGTGGCATGTGACAAGGGAGAGGAAAGCCAGAATCGAATAAGTTCAAGGCAGAGAGGAGCTAAAGAAGTGGAGATAGAGAATATGGACTACTCTTTGGAGTTTTGCTGTGAAGACAAGTAGAGAAATGGGGTCTTAGCTGGAGAGCTGTGAGCTTGGGGGCGTAGAGGGGAAAGGGATCCCACTGAGAGTAAAGGTTACTGATGCCTAGGTGGGGTGGGCAGCCTGCAGTCAGGGAGAAAAGGTGTGTTTCTGCACAATTGGAAGGTGGCTACAGTAGAGCAAGTATTCACATAAATGGTCACAAACAAGTTTGGTGATAGATTAGGTAAGGAAGAAGATGTGGGTATTCTCTCCTGGCTTTTCTCTTCTTGGTGACTTTGAAAAATAAGATCACTGCTGAATGAGGCTGGCAGAGAGAGGAGGTAGTATGGAATAATTGTCTACTGGACTCCTGTGAGTGAGAGAGTGAAATACAGAGGCATATGGTGGACTCTTTAGACTTGAGGTTGTAGATGAAAAGTAGAGGCTGGTGGGTGGGTGGGGGGCATGGATTGTGGATTCTGTTTCTACTTCCCTTAGCACACCTGTGCAGGAGTGGGCCAAATGTTGTGTTTACCCTAAGTTGGATTTTAGCCAAACAGGTCCAGCTGAGGAAGAGAGGGGCCAGTGAATGCGTAATATGAGTGAAGGAAGGCTACAAAGATCCCTTGGAACGGGAGTGTGGAGGGGGACAGTGGAAAGTCAGCGGGCTGCTGGACTGGCAGCATGGAATCACAGGCTTATTGCATGAGGACAAAGTAGTAGAAGGCCCTTGCTGGAACTGGCATGCTTGCAATTGCAGTTTCTGAAAAGGGTGGGAGACCAGGGACAGGGAGACCAGGGAACAGAAATATGGAGTGCTGGCTGAGGAGAGGGACTGGAGCCAGAGATTTGTGCAGTGTGGTAGAGTGATGGGGAAGAAGGCTGTAAGCATACATGTGCCGTCTGACAGGTGGGGGTGAGACAGATGTCTAAAGGATGCCATAAGAAGTGACGATACCTCCAGTATGCCCTGCCCTGAGGCTTGGAGGTACAGGAGAAAAAGCACAGTGGGCCTGTGAGAGCAGCTGGAGAAGGGCAAAGGGCAGGTGCTGTTAGTGCTGGCAGGTTCAGGGAAAAAGGAACAGGTTGGCTGTTGACAGCCACAGGGCACTTTTGGGGGCTGAGAGGAGTGGGATAAGCAGGCTGAATGGGGACAGTACTCCTGTGAAGGTTGGCAGGTGGGTTGGGCTGAGGAGGGGCCACAGCCTGGGGATGAATGCTAGGGTGTCACCTGTGCACCTGCAGACACCCGGGACTACATCTGTGAGTTCTGTGCCCGGTCTTTCCGCACCAGCAGCAACCTCGTCATCCACCGGCGCATCCACACTGGAGAGAAGCCCCTGCAGTGAGTGTGGGGGAGGTAGTATGGGTGGGAAGGTAGGGCTGTGGGTTGGAGCAGGGGAACTGCCATGGGGAAGTCAAGATGGGCTGAAGCACTGTCCTTCCCTCCGCTGTCCCTGGCTCAGGTGTGAGATCTGTGGGTTCACCTGCCGCCAGAAGGCCTCCCTGAACTGGCACCGGCGCAAGCATGCAGAGACAGCTGCTACTCTGCGCTTCCCCTGTGAGTTTTGTGGCAAGCGTTTTGAGAAGCCAGACAGCGTTGCAGCTCACTGCAGCAAAAGCCATCCAGCCCTGCTCCCAGCTCCACAGGAGTCACCCGGCCCTTTGGAAGCCTGCCCCAATATCTCTGCCTCTGTGACCCTGAGGTCTGATGATGAGTCCAGGCCCTCTCTGGTTCCTGAAGCTCTGACCACACTCCATCAACAGTGAGCATTCCTGGGCTCTGAGAATCCAGACCCTAGGGACTGAAGGGGAGCAAGGAAGAGAAGGGCCAGATGCCTAGTCCCCAGAAACTAGGGTGACAGGGAGTGTAGGGTGGGGGGCAAAAAAAAAACCAAGACAGGCTACTTTAGCCTTCCTAAACAACAGAATAAACTCAGTATTTTACAGTTGTGTGTGGGCAGAGTGAATGTTTTGGCACCTGAAGAATGGGAATCCTTATTCCTCTGGAAGCAGGCTCTGCTAAAATGTGCCTGAGTGCACCGTAGGTGCAGGCCCTGTTTCTCTCTCTGTAGGCCCCTACCTCAAGGACCTAGCTTTCTTTCCCAGTTTGGTTTGACACTTTGCAGTCCTTTTCAGTTGAGTGTCATACCTATTCTTGTGCTCAAGCAGGGCAGGCTGTGACAGTATGCAGAGCACTGGGTCATTCCAGAGGGATAGCTGGAGCAGGAATGGAGGTATGTGAGCCTGAGCCACATTTGTACTCTTCACTGAGAACCAAGTGTATAGGCCTTAAGAGTCTTGCCTTCCAGTGCAAAATCAAGGGGGCTCTACATGCAAGATCACTTGGGAGGGGACAAGATATCTTGGAACTTCAAAAGAGCATGGCCCTTGGATCACTCCTGGAGTCTGCAAAGACAGCAGCCTCAAGCTTTGAGAAAAGAGGCTCTTGGTATCCGGAACCCAAACAAACAACTCTTTATTTCAACAGCCATAAGCAAAAAAAATCACTGGACAAC
This sequence comes from Panthera uncia, assembly GCF_023721935.1. Lineage (NCBI taxonomy): Eukaryota > Metazoa > Chordata > Mammalia > Carnivora > Felidae > Panthera > Panthera uncia. The sequence goes on along the minus strand of NW_026057577.1, from coordinate 1,440,133 downwards.
TCCAGATTTTCTACCCTGCACTACTGCCTCTGTGGAGCTGTTTCCCCATGGCTCCAAGATTGATTTGGATATAACATTCTGATGTTTCATTTGGCAGTATCCTGCTTTATCCATGTGGTCTAAGTCTAGGTCCCAAAGCTAATGTGGCCCACCTAGCTAGAGAACAGTGTCCTGAGAGGGACCTTGATCTGGACACCATCAGGTCTGGCCCATGGGACAGGTGGATGCTTTGCTGAGGGCTCCTGCCCACCCTTACTGGAGTGGGCCTTCTCTGCTGGGCAGCAGGCTGATTGCTTATGGCAGGATGCCTTTCACAGAAATGAGAAATCTCATCATCTCTGCCTAAAAATTTCCCATCTCTCAGAGCCCAGGGAGAAAGCAGCAGAGAAGCTGTCAAGTGGAACCAAGAGGCAAGAAGACCGCAAGGCAGGTGGGTTGTCCCTGTGGCCACCCTGTGATCATTACCTGAAGAGGCAGGACAACAAAAGTATCCAGGAAGGAGAGCTAGAGGAGACTCAGGCTGGAAAAAGGGGACGGGACAAGAGAAGACAATACAGGTGGGAAACCAGGAAGAAAACATTTGAGGGCACAGTAGCAGCAATGGGAACACACTAATACCTGGGCTTTCTTCCATGTCTAGGTTTTCCCAGTTCCCTGCACCTATACCCCAGAGGTAGCAGGAAGGATGGACAGGAAGAGCTGACAAGGGAAATGGATGTAGGGGCGTGACAGGGGGTGACAAACAGCCATGCTGTTTTTATACAGACTCCCATTTGCAGAGCTGCCCCACCATCCCTGCGGCAGTATATTGGTACTTGCTGAGCCCATTCCAGAGAAGCTTCTCAGCAAGTTTCCCTCAGCTGGGACACAAAAAGTCCGGCTTCTCCTGTTCTGCCTGCCCTGCAAAGATGAGGGCAGCTCCTGCCGTTGCTTGGGTGGCAGCGGTGGCGGCACGCGCTCGTGTGTGGGCCCGCTGGTGCTGTGAGAGCGAGCGACTGTGGCTGAAACACTTGCCGCACTCAGCACATTCTGCTGGCCGCTCGCCCAGGTGTGTCTTGCGGTGCAGTGCCAGTTTGGACCCCACGCTGAAGGCCTTGCCGCACTCAGGGCATTTGTGGGGCTTGTGACCAGCATGGTTGCGCCGGTGCACGTTGAGGTTAGATACGCACGTGAAGCATTTGCCACACAACTCACAATGGTAGGGTTTCTCGCCTGTGTGTGTGCGCCGGTGCTTGGTGAGGTCAGAACGGTCGCTGAAGCGGCGGCCGCACTCGGCACATGAGAAGGGCCTCTCGCCTGTGTGTATGCGCTGGTGCACCACTAGGTCAGAGCGCTGCCCAAAGCCCTTTCCACATGTAGTGCATGTGTGGGGCCGATCTCCCTGGTGGCTGCGCCTGTGGCGCAAAAGGGTGGAACTCTCGCTGAACCGGCGCCCACAGTCCCCGCACATGTAGGGCTTCTCACCTGTGTGTGTGCGCTGATGGCGCACGAGCGTGGCACTCTCCAAGAAGCCCTTTCCACACTCGGGGCACTTGAAGGGCTTCTCACCTGAGTGAATCTGCAGGTGTCGTGTTAGTGTTGAGCTCTTACCAAAGTTCTTCCCACACACACTGCACTGGTGTGCACCCGGAGCATGAGGCTGCGGAGGTGTGGAGTCTCCAGGGCTCCGGGCCACGTGGACGCGCGCGTGGCTCCGCAGCCCTGCGTAGCTGCGGAACGCCCGTGGGCATTGTGTGCAGCGGTGCAATGGGTCGATGGGTGTGATGGGTGACCCCCATGGGTGTGCGCGCACCAGGTGGAAGCGTAGCGCGCTCTGTCGGAAGGTGCGGGCACACAGCGGACAGCGGCGGGGCCGCTCTGGGGGATGCAGGCGGCGCCGGTGCAGCAGCAGAGCCGGGAGGTGTGGGAAGCTGCGGCCGCAGGCACGGCAAGAGCAGGAGCGGCTGCGCTGTCTATGTACACTCTGGTGCAGGTCCAGGTAGCCGCTGTGGCGGAAGCTCTGGCCGCACTCACTGCAGATGTAGAGCGTTTGGCCAGCATGGGCGCGTCGGTGCGCACGGAGGTCAGCAGCCAGGGCATAGTGCTCACCACAGTCTAGGCAGCGGTAGCGGCTGTCACCGCCATGAGCACGCTCATGACGCAGCAGCACCGAACTGTAGCGGAAGCTCTTGCCACACTCACTGCATATGTAAGGCCTTCCTGCTGCTGCCGCCATCTCTGATGCAGCTAACATGGTGAGGGCCAGGCCAGGGGTGGGGGGGTGGAGTCCCCGGAATGCAGGCTGGTAGGGATGTGTGCCACTCCCACGCCAGGGTGCACCTCCTCAAACTGCGTGTTATTTTCCGTTTTCTGAAGGCCTAGAAAGGAAGTGGCAAAGGGAAGAAGGGGAGTTTTGGAAAACTGATCTGCAGATTCTAGGTTCCTTTTCTTGTAAGCAGACTCTGTGTCTTTTTCTAGGGTGCGCTGCAGCCAAGTTCACCCTTCACTGCGAGCCCTATAGGGAGAAAGTCACTGTAAGCTACAGTTAAAGCTGTAACAGCTACACCTTGGGGAATGGCCAGGTGAGCACAGAGTCCCTCATTTCTTGTAACTTCCTTAGCTAGGCCATCTCCTGCATTCCATTCTCCAAGAAGAGTCAAAGCCATAGGACTCCTAGAAATATGGGGAAGGAGGTCTTCATGCCACCACGAAGGGCAGGAGGGATTCAGAGAGGGAGTTTGCCTCCAAAACTCTGCTTGGGAGGAGATGAGGAGTACCCAGCCAGTTTTCTGTCCTTAGGCCAGAGGTCTTAGCCTGGAGATACACTAGGAAACACCAAGAAGGGATGGGCAATGAGAAAGCCCCTGGGCCACAGAGCCTGCTTACCAGAAAAGGAACCTAGAATCTGCAGACCAGTTTTCCAAACTCCCCTAGACCACATCGATAACCTTCCTCTGAGACCCTGGTTTCCTAAGTCACCAATGTGAACCCAGCCAGACCTGGAAGGTCAAGGAGGGCAATGAGATGAAGCCTAAACCCATACGTAAGCAGAAGCCTGGGCAAAAAGTATCAGAAAGGGCTGGGGCCTGGGCAAAGGATGGTATCTGAGAAACCCCAAAGTACTGCACCTTGGCTTTGGACAATACTTGATAAACAACCACTCCACACAGGTACACAGCTTCAAAGTTCTCTGGCCTAACCTTGAGAAAGCAACTCTGGACCTGGGTGAAAGCAACCCTGGAAGGGGTGAAAAGGAACATGTGTAGTCCACAAAAAATAATATTGAAAGTTGATGGCATTTTCCTAGAAGTGCTTTTCACATTTTCAGGAAAAGCTGGGGAGAAGGAAGAAGCATTCCTTCTTAATTCTCAGTTCATCCAAGTTGTTTGCAAACATTTTACAGACATCCTTCATTGCCCTAGCTCCAGGGATCTGAGAACCCAGAATAGCAGAAAAGCCCCTTATGGGGATGGAATCTGTTCTGCTATTGTCTTTATCTCAGATGTTATCCCTGAATCCTAACAAGTTGGTTCAGGTAGCTGTCTGGGAGCAGAGTCAGGCTTTCTTTACAGAACCTCCTGTGGGCCTCATCACTGACTACTTCCCTCAAGGTCCAAGGATTGGTCCCAGCTAAATTCAGTGGAGATTAGGTGCAGTTACTATGAGTTATAGACTATCACTCAACAGGTCAGGGAGAGGAAGCAAACAAGTCAGCAATCATTTTCTTACTGGCAGATGGAAACATCATAAATACCTAGAGCTCTGGCTAAAATATCCCATAAATAGGATCCATTGAAAAAAATCCTTGAGGGGTGGCTGGGTGGCTCAGTTGGTTAAGCATGCGACTTCTCACAGCTCATGGGTTCAAGCCCTGCATCAGGCTTTGTGCTGACAAATCAGAGCCTGGAACCTGCTTCAAATGTTGTGTTCCTCTCTCTGCCCCTTCCCCGCTCAGGCTGTCTTTCTCTCAAAAACAAACAAAGAAACATTTAAAAAAGAAAAAAAAAAGTCTTGAAAGCCACAAACCTTCAGGGGTGGGCTCAGGAGCTTCTGCTCCCCTCCACATTGGGCAGGAGTGGCCAATACAGGATGTTCTCTTCTCATGCCTTTGAAGCAGGATGTTCTGTACCCTGCAAAGATGAAGGAAGAGGGACAACATGAATTTAAACTGAGCAGAGGGGACAGAAGCAGGGAGAGAAAGAAGAGGGGAATATTCTTTTAATGGCCATTTTCAAATTTAAAAAAACTAAAGAAAAGTATCATGAATCACTCACCTTCAGCATCTATTTACATTTTGCTCTCAAAATTTCTGTCTCATCTATGACATTCCTCTCATCCCACACACTTTTTCTCTCTTTTTTTTGGTCTGCAGTATTTTAAATCCCAGATATCTTATTCAAAGAGAATAAGTTTAAGCACGAACTGCAAGCAGGGTCAGGAGCCCCTCTGCAGACCTCTCTAAAGCAGTCTTTAGAGAGTCTCTCAGTTCTTCCATAGGGAACTTTCAGCCCAGACACTTGGGCAGCTTACTCTAGCTGGTCTTCAATTCAAAAGAACGTTTACCCTCATGTGAATAAAACCTTCCCTCAGGACTCAGTGTTTGATCCCAAATGCCAAAGAGAGCAATGCACATTCCCTGGTGTGTGTTCCACTTCACTTGGGGGTCTGCAGGGACCATGGCACCTCTCAGGCCAAGTTTCTGGGAAACCGCCCCCATGCCTCCCAGGGCACATGCCCAAAGAAGGGAAGACAAATGCACAAACACAAACATGCATACATAAGTGACATATAAAGAAAGATACAATTCTCCCCCACACTCCTGCCCCATTACAAATGTGGAAATAAGACAGACCCTGATCTAGGGAGCAGGTTTGGTAATTCAGTACCAGAGTACACCCTTCAAGTCTCTCTTCTGTACTTCACCCCATGCTGGAACTTGCCCTGGGAGGAAATCTGAAAGAAAAAAAAAAAAAATATATATATATCTATATATATCTATATATATAATTATGTATGAATAAATGAAAAGTCCTAAATGCTCAGTATTTTAAAGTAGTAACTTTCAAGCA
>NW_026057577.1:1378047-1434985 GCF_023721935.1 Panthera uncia | reverse complement strand
AAAAAAAAAAAAAAAAAAAGATTTTTAGACTGTCCTAACCATTTTGTCAATTGAGGGTTTTGAAGTTGTTAAACCACCAAATTCATTTTAAGTGTAAAAAAAGTAAGTGCAGGAGGGAAAAAAAAAAAAAGTACAGGAGGGCTTGGAAAGAGGGAAGGAAGTAATTATGTGTGATTTACTGAAAAGTCCTAAATGCTCAGTATTTTAAAGTAGTAACTTTCAAGCATCTAATACTTACAAATATTTATAAATGCTACATATGTAATTAATAAAAAACAGGTAATATAAGCTAATGAAAAAATTAACATTTACACTTGATTACAAATAAGCTTCTGAGTTTTATATCACTTTATTTTTGTGTCTTAATAGATATTGCAGGGATTTCATACCATATCTAATTGATCACATATTACATATCAAGAGTATGGTAATTAATTAGGATTTAGTACATTTACTAACAATCTACTATGAGAGCAGTTTAGTCCTTTTTCTTCTGAGTTGTGTCCTTCAGTCACTACAAAGATTTTCTTCCCTAGTTATCTGTTCTGCTGGGCCAACATTTCTGGGGCAGGATGAAGAGGCAAGTGATCATCTCACAATTTCTCCATCTTGAAGCCAGAGCTGGGTAAAACTGGAACAGGAGAGGGACTGAAGATTGTTCCCGCTGTACTGTCCACTATAATAGTCTTGAGCCACATGTGACTGAGCACTTGAAATGTGGCTGGTCCAAACTGAGATGTGCTGTAAAGGGTCAACTACACTCCTGATTTCAAAGATTTAGTATGAAAAAAGAATGCAAGATATCTCATTAATAATGTTTAATGTTGATTATATATATGTTGAAATGATAATGTTTTGTATATATTGGATTAAATGAGATGTATTATTTAAAAAAAATTTAATGTTTATTTTAGAGAGAGAGAGAGAGAGAGATAGAGCATGAGTGGGGAAAGGGCAGAGAAAGAGGGAGACACAGAATCTGAAGCAGGCTCCAGGCTCTGAGCTGTCAGCACAGTTCTCATGAGACACAAGATCATGACCTGAGCCTAAGTCAGACACTTAACCGACTGAGCCACCCAGATGCCCCAAATGAAATGTATTATTAAAATTAATTACCTACTTTGGGGCCTTTCCATTTATAGCTCCACCTGCAAAGCCCATTACCCCCTTCACTCAGTGCTTGGCTCCGATAGCCCCTCCTCAGAGAAGCTCTGCTGAGCGCCTTCACACCCCACAGCCCATCCCCTTGCTTGGTTTTATTCTGAGTAATCAGTGAAAGTAACAGGAAACAGTGATTCCCACCCATTCTGGGAAGGTTTCAGCCCCTTTTCTAGGTAAGGATGGAGTGTGGAATCTAGAGCACCAGAGTGGTTATTCTTTACTTTCTTTTCTTCCACAGAAGAAACAAGGTCCAGTACTTCAAAAGAAGTTACCCCTTCTAGCTTCAGGTCCAGTCTGACATGTTTAAGGAGCTGGTGGAAATAGGAATGACAGCCGCTTCCCATCCCAAGTGCCCAAGACTGATTATGATTCAAATACATTTTTTTGGAAGTTCTCCCTTCACAATTTTTTTCCTGTGAACTGGCAAGTGTGGAGAAGGTGCGGATGTTGGCAGGGAGAGAGCATACATAGTAGGATAGTCTATTCCCTGTGTTCCTTTGACACACGGTTGCAAAACTGCAACCCAGAGGGGGCAGAGCTTCCCAGAACTGGGATATAAGAAGGGACTATATATATTGTTTTGAACCTTCCCTGGGCCTAGCAAGAAGTTGGGCACACATAGGGCACTCAATGCTTTTTAAACATGATGTATTAAACTGGCATACAACTCTTTCAAATGTTAGATTCCTGGAGGAGTAGGAAGCCTCTCTCCAGTCATCTTATCCTCCGTAGCCCTATCTATTGCAGGTACTGCAAGTACTCTGCTTTGGTTTACTGAAACAGAACTGCAAGATCCATAGGGGAACCACAGAGGCAAGTGTCCAAATTCTGGTTCTTCCATAATAAGTATTAGCTGTGTGACCTTGGACAGGGAACTTTAGGGGTCTGACACTCCTGCCTGGGAGGACCCAGTAAAGGAAACTATTACAACGTTTCATATGAAAAGAAGGTTAAAACATGTGTAAGTCTGACAACTGCGGTTGCTGAAGTTTTAGGTTTTACCCTCCTCAGGAAAGTTCCTCTAAAGAAGGATCCTGAATATGGGGTCTGACTCTGACTTCGACCCTAAGGATCCTAAACGTTCTGCAAGACTTTTTAAATCCCTTCCCTGATCCCCCAAAGAACCCTTCTTCACAGGGTTAGAGCAGTGTAGGCATTCCGTAGCCCCACGCCGAACCCCGGGAGCTTTCAGAGTAAGCACGAAGATTGGTTGTTCATTTTAAGACTTGTTGCCTCGTACTTAACGGGAAGATGTACACAACTATTCACGGTAAGAGGAACGCCACACCTGAGAAGGTCGCAGCGCAGCCAATTCCGGGCGCTTCAGTCAACGGTGGTCGTCACGAGTTGCTTGGCGAAACTCTTCCGACCTCAGCTCCTCTCCCACGGCGCCAGTCCACCTTGAGGGCTAGACAGGGCACCAAAGACGTATTGAGGAGTCGGGGGTGATTAACGCCGACAGAGCTTGGTAGCTAAAGCTGCCCTTTTAATCCGTCTTAGCCTGGTGATATCTGCGTCGTGGGGCTGCGGGCCCGAAGGTGACCGGGGGAAGACGGGCGAGGACAGGCTGAGGGCAAGGCCTGGGAGGAGCAGGCCGCCCAGCGTGCCTTAGCGTCACTCGTTGCCGGGGCGGCGCTCGCAACAGCTGCAGGCGCTAGCAGCCCACAGCGGAGGGGCGAAGACCGGCGACAGTTGGAGATCGCTGCCCCGCGCCAACCCTGCCCTCCTAGCCCCTCAGTCCCCTCACCGGTCGCCGAATGGCTCCTTGTACACCAGGCGGTTCCCACTCAGCCGGCTCGCCGACCACTGCCTCCCAGACTGCGGGATTAAGGAGAAGGGAGGAAGGGACTGGCGGAGCGCGCGGCCGCCAAATAGGGGGAGCTGGGAGGCGGCTCGGAAAAGGGGTCACGCTGCAGTCCCGCTTTCCCCAGTTGGCCAGTGGTTGACCTCAGGCGGGCCGCGTCACTGGTTGCTGGGATGACTAGGAGGCGTAGGAACTCCACTGACTGTTCTAAGTCTGTGTCCCAAATCGCGGTGAGGGGGCGGGGCTACCACTGCCAGCCAAATACCACCTCCTTCCTTGACAAGGCTCCGCCTTCTTCCCAGGAGTAACCAGTCTCTACCTCCTCTTTTGTCCGTCCGCCCCTTGGTTCCACCCAATCAGAGGAAAGGGCGCTGAGATCTGGGCACCGCCTCAGTCTGCGGTGGCTGAGTTCCGGTGCGGACTAGTCTTCCAGCTGCTAGCACAGGCCTAGTGGGACGCGGAGGAGAGTCCTTGCGGCTGCTGTCGCTCAGGTAACGGATGCCTGGCGCTGAGCGGCCGCGGGTGCCACCCTCCCAAATCGTTCCAGTAGTTAGTAACTTTTTACAGTAAGGCCACATTTGGTACCTATTATCGCGCTTAATCCTCGCCACAGCCCTGCCAATCAGGTTCCCACAAATTAATGTCTAAGGTCGCACTGCCGGGGCTGGGGGTACTCCTGGTCTGCTTTCCAGCCACCTCTTCAAGAGCTGCTAGGCAGAGCTTCCTGTCCAAATGTTGAGACTTCAACCACTGAGAGATGGAAGTGCCAACTGATTTCTGGAAATGAATGGAAGTGGGAGCATAACAGTCCCCTCTTCCAGGCTACCGATCATCCAGAACAGACTACCAAGAAAGGTACCCGCTCTAATCTTCCTTTCACGGACACTTAGTACTGCTCATTCTGTTACACATCCAGAGCTTCTGTCCCTCTACTCTGCTCGAGAGCTCCTTAAATCAGTGTACATTTAGACTCTTCATGCCCTACCCCCTGGTTCAGACCGGAATGATCTTCTGCTTTTAATTCCAACCATTCTTAAAAGTTTAGTCAAATGCCATCCTATGGCGGGATGCTCCTCTTCACCCTCAATCCTGGGTGTGCACCCATGCTGCAATGCAACCCTCTACAGTGGTATAGTCAGATGAAGGCTGTCATCTCCACAGTTAAAGGACAGGCCTTGTTCTACTCATAAGCAATGCCCTGAAGCATGAGCACTGCACATCATAGATGCTCAATGAGTGCTGACCCACATATGACAGTATTGTGTAAGGAGTACAGGTATGGCAGCAGCAGGCAAAGAAGCAAAAAAAATGGACACAGGATGCAGGCCTGGGGTGATGAGCCTGAACCAGGAAGAGATAGATGTGGGAGAAGTAGAAGAGGAAAATGTGCCTGCTGTAAAGTGCCATATGCAGATAAGGTAATGTTATGTAGAAGATGACTAGTTGAGAATAATTCCAAAGCCTTTCAAGCCCGAGAAATGGATTAATTAGGGCATTTCTGAACTCATTGTTCAGCATTGATGACATGTGTTTAAGGGACACTGACACAGTCAATTCCAGAGTAGTGACTAGGATAGTGATAAATACTTTGAAAGGGCTGGGGATATTTAACCTGCAAAGAGAAACCTGTTCATGATGACTGTACACAAAATTTGACAAACTGTCATGTAAAAGCAGTGTGGATTAGACAGCTTTCTTTTGTGTAGCTATGGAGGAAAGAACTCAATGGAGAAAAGTGCAGGGCAGTGGAGTTTTGTTTCCTGTGGGAGTCATTACACTGCACACTAGCATTGTTCATCCAGAAACTCTGTAAGGATTTATTGAAAATTTGTTGTCCTTACAGGCCACAAGAGGCATACAACGTGGTCTGTATTTACTATCATTTACCATACACTTTAGAATTATGTGCTTATCTTATCTTCCCTGGTAAATTGTAAGCTTGAGTGCAGTCTTACTGAGTGCACTTTTCTGAATGTCCGCTTACGTTCAAGGAACTGAGTTGAGTGTTAGAAACAAAAGAGAAATAGTCTTTTGAGGATCTCCAGACTCTGCCTTCCCATCGTATGTCAAGTGTGAAGTGGTATAAAACTAGAACGGGAAGAATGGCATAATTCTGCTATAGGTCATCAGCAAACTTCATAGATTTAACATGTAGCCAAGATTTTGTATCACCATTTTGATGGTGATGATCATTTCCATGCACTGGCAGCTTTCTGCTAATGTAGATGCTGGGATTGGGTTGGGACAGAGAGATGGGATGAGCAGGAAAGGAGTCTTGCTCTAGACTGAAGACAGAGTGTAAGTAGATGTAGGTCAAAATCCTATGGAGGCTGCTGAGTGGGGTAGGGCAAGAATTCTAGGAAATTGAGGGCGTGGAGATACTGAAAGAGGAAACTCAAATTTGGCTTAATTAGAGGAATCCTTCCTCCCACAAAACTTTATCGAGGGCTCATGGAGTTTCACTTGGCTGGACAATGGGGATATAGAAATGTGCCCATCATGTGCCCTTACTGTATGGTTAGAAGAATCTATGCCATGCTCAAGAGTTTGGGCTTCTCTCACTTGGCAGCAGGGAGGAGTAGTGCATTAGAGTTTTTAAAGACTAGGAGGTGAGGTGAAAAAGTTAAGTTATGAGAGTGGATGACATTTCCCTGTAGGTGGACAAGAAGACTGAGGGTAGAACCCTGGAGCACCAGTCTCCAAAGGAGGCAGCTGTAGACTGGGCAATCAGTAAAGAGTTTGAGAAAAAAGAGGGTCAAGACAGGGTGAGGTTTTGGATCCCATGTGAGGAAATGGTGGTGAGTGCCCAATGCTTGCAAAACTCCAAAAATGTCATGGCAACATCAGTCCACTGGTTTTGACTAGAAGGTACTGTCAATAGTTTAAGAAGAGAGATAGGGAAGAGGGGAGTAAGAGTACTGAATATTGGGGTGCCTGGGTGGCTCAGTTGGTTAAGTGTTTGGCTCAGGTGATGATCTCATGGTTTGTTGGTTCAAGCCCCACATCAGGCTCAGCACTGGCAGTGTGGAGTCTGCTTGGGATTCTCTCTCTCCCTCTGTCTGCCCCTCCTCAGCTTGCTAATAAACAAACTTAAAAAAAAAAAAAACTACTGAATATTTATTTGTCGTGGGTATGCGGCACATGCTCAACTTTGCAGTTTGAGAGGCAAGTGAAAGGTAAGCAGAGTTAAGGATATAGACCACTATTTCAAATCCTTGTTTGAAATGTAAGCCTAAACAAATCAAATTTGGAAAGCTTGCTGTTACTAGTGATATAAAGCCTGAGAATAGTTTCAATTTCATTTTGTTCCTGTGTTACTATATAGAATGATTTTATTTGAAGTATTCCAATTTCAGTCCCATTTACAATGAAAACATTGGCCTCTAGAACATGACAGCTTCTGTTGCTTCCCTAACAACTCCACAAATGTCAACTGACACAGTTTACCAATAGTGGAAAGAACCAAGTATAGAAAAGTTAAATACAACAATCTAGATGAAAGCAGGAAAGAATGGATCAACCTAATACGATTCTCAGCTGCAGATTTTATTTTTTTAAGCAAGGTGGATTTTTATTAATTTCAAGTTGCAAACATATTGCAAAGTCAGATCAAAATGGATTTCAGGAGGGATGTGTGGGTGGCTCAGTCAGTTAAACATCCAACTTCAGCTCAGGTCATGATCTCGGTGCTTGTGGGTTTATGCCCTGCATCAGACTCTGTGCTGACAGCTCAGAGCCTGGAGCCTGCTTTGGATTCTGTCTCTGTCTCTCTCTACCCCTTCCCTGCTCACATTCTCTCTCTCAAAAAATAAACATTAAAAAGAATGGATTTCAGGAAATAGGAAAATGAGGGAAAACTTAAAAATTGTACCAATAAAATGTATATTAATTTTAACGATCTGCCCAGAGGATTAAATGTCTTTTAAATTAAACAGCACTTTTAATAGAAAATGATTGAAGGTTGTGGTGCTTAAAGTCTGCGGCCAACTTTAAGGTCTCAGGCACTGATTCAATAATGACTCAATCAGAGGCTGCTACTTATTTTTACATTTATGCAGGGAAACTAATTGTGAAAAGTCCTAGTACACTAGATATAGGTAAACTGGATACACTTGGTGTAGTACAAAACCAGACTATTTGTTGAGAGGATATTTAAAGATCAATTTTCTTTAAAATACAGCTTTTCCCTATTCTTTAATGATGTCCTGGTCACTGGTCCTTGGTGATGATTTTTTTTTTTTTTTTGGAAAGAGAGAGGAGAGAGAGAGAGAGCAAGAGCACAGGCAGGGGAGGGGCAGAGAGTGAGAGGGAGACACAGAATTCGAAGCAGGCTCCAGGTTATGAGCTGTCAGCACAGTGCCCGACCCTGAGCTTGAATCCAGGAACTGTGAGATCATGACCTGAGCTGAACTCAGACACCTGACTGAGCCACCCAGGCTCCCCAGTGATGGACTTCCTTAGTCCTTAATGCTCACTGCTAAACAAGTTATGTCATATAAAAATTATGTTCAAAACTCACATGTAGGAATCACTGGTTCACAAAATAAGATATAGAAAATGAGCTTAAAATTATGAGGCATAACTTCTAGGGGAAAATTAGTTTGAAAGTAAAATACAAGGTAAGGATAAAATCAGGTTTTATGACTGAAATCATTTTTAATTAAAAAAAAAATGTTTATATTTGAGAGAGTGTGTGAGCAGGGGAAGGACAGAGACAGGGAGACAGAGGATCCAAGACAGGCTCTGCATTGACAGCTATGAGCCCAGTGTGGAGCTCAAACTCATAAACAATGAGATTGTGACCTGAGCTGAAATTGGATGCTTCGTGACTGAGCCACCCAGACACCCCTGACTGAAACCACTTAAAGGCACTTTAGGAACATAAATAGTAAATAATACTATCACATGCAAATGTGCAGCATCTTCAGAGAATATTTTGATTTTGGTTACTTTCACAGATTGAGTCATTTAAAATTTAGAGTACATTTAAACTTAACATATAATGTGTTACCAAAAATATTTTAAATGTTAAATACTTATCTGTACAAAGCTTAATTGAGGCAGTACATTATTGTGACTAAGGGCCTGGCAGGTCTGAATATTGCCTTACCAGAAATATGATTTGGGGCAAGTTATTTAACTGCTAGACCTTCAATTTCCTCAACTGGAAAATGGAGGAACAGTATACTTCAGTTATTTGTTGGGAGGAACAATGATAGATATAAACCCACTCAGAACAGTGCCTGGTACAAGGTTAACATTGAATATGTGTTTGCTGTTTTTATTATTAAATGAGATGACAAGTTAAGGGAAAAATAATTTATTTCTCAAAAACCCAAAAGGTTTAATAAGGGTAAAAATAATTCAAGGATTTTAGTAATATAGGCTATCCCTTTAATTAACATTTATTGGCAAATTTTACGTTATGTATTTCTTGGAGCAAGTTTCCAACTAAATTTTTAAAAAAAACAGCTTTATTGAAGTATAATTGACATACATAATTTCACATATTGAAATGTACAATTTGAACAGGTCCCCAGTAGCTTGTTGTGATCTTATAGTGGTCAGTACTCTGTGCTGTGAAATGTACGATTGGAAAAGTCCTGACATATGTATACACAAATCAAATTCTCACTATAATCAAGATAGACAACACATCCACTACCCACAAGTTTCTGTGTACCAGTTTGTACTCCTTCCTACGTCTCCCCTAGGAAACCACTGATCTGCCTTCTGTCACTATACATTAGTAAACTAGTATGTTTAATTAGCAGATGGTGGTATTTATTAAAGATCTGGCTGATGGTAGGGAAAAAAAAAAATCAAAGAACCTAGAAAGGTAGTTTCTGTTGGTAGAAAACAAACTAAAAAAAAAAAAAAAAAAAAGCTTTTAAAGATGAAGGTAATACCAAGTTGGGGGCGTAAATATTTATAATTGTTAGATCTTCTTGATGGATAGCCCCTTTAATTATGATATAATGCCCTTCTTTACCTCTTGTTACAGTCTTTGAATCTAGTTTGTCTGAAATAACTACGGCTCCTCTGGCTTTCTTTTGATGTCCATTAGCATGATAGATGGTTCTCCATCCCCTCACTTTCAATTTTTAGGTCTAAATTCAATTAATAACAAACATAAAGAAACTTACTGATAATAAAACAATAGTAGGGGACTTTAATATCCCACTTACAGCAAGGGGTAGATCATCTAAGCAGAAAATCAATAAGGAAACAATGACTTTGAATGACATACTGGACCAGATGGATTGACTTAACAGATATATTCAGACCATTTCATCCTAAAACAGCAGAATACACATTCTTCTTGAGTGCAATGGAACATTCTTCAGAATAGATCACATACTGGGTCACAAATCAGCCCTCAACAAGTACAAAAAGATCAAAATCTTACCATGCATATTTTCAGACCACAATGCTATGAAAGTTGAAGTCAACCACAAAGAAAAATATGGAAAAACCATAAATACTTAGAGTTTAAAAACATCCTACTAAAAAGTGAATGGGTTAACCAAGAAATTAAAGAGAAAATTAAGAAGTACATGAAAGACAATGAAAATTAAAACATGACAGTACAAAACCTTTGGGATGAAGCAAAGAGGGTCATAAGAGGGAAGTGTACAGCATTCAAGGTCTTCCTCAATAAAAAAGAAATGTCTCAAATACACAACCTAAACTTATACCAAAATGAGTTGGAAAAAGAACAGCAAATAAAGCCCAAAACCAGCAGAAGAAGGGAAATAATAAACGTGAGAGCAGATATCAATGGTATCAAAAAACAAAACAAAACAAAAACAAAAAAACAGATCAATGAAAGTAGGAGCTGGTTTTTTGAAAGAATAAACAAAATTGATAAACACCTAGCTAGACTCATCAAAAAGCAAAAGGAAAGGACCCAAATAAATAAAATCACAAATGAAAAAAGGGAGATCAAAACCAGTACTGCAGGAATACAAATAATTATAAGAGAATATTAGGAGCAATTATATGCCAACAAATTGGGCAATCTGGAAGAAATGGATAAATTCCTAGCAACATACAAACTATAAAAATTTGAAACAGGAAGAAACAGAAAATTTGAACAGACCCATAACAGGAAAGAAATTGAATTAGTAATCAAAAATCTCCCAACCAACAGGAGTCCAAGGGAGTTTTACCAAACATTTAAAGAAGTAATAGCTATTTTTTGAGAATGTTCCAAAAATAGAAATGGAAGGACAACTTCCAAACTCATTCATTGAGGCCAAAATGAATGACAAAACCAGACAAAGACCCCACTAAAAAGGAGAATTACAGAAAAATTTCCCTGATGATCATGGTTGCAAAATTCTCAAAGATACTAGCAATTTGAATCCAACAATACATTAAAAGAAGTATTCACCACGATCAAGTAGGATTTATTTCTGTGCTGCAGAGATGGTTTAATATCTACACATCAATCAACCTGATATACCTCATTAATAAAAGAAAGGATAAGAACCATATGATGCTCTCAATAGATACAGAAAAAGCATTTGACAAAATACAACATCCTCTCTTGATAGAAACCCTAAAGAAAGTAGGAAGAGAAGGAACATACCTCAACATCATAAAGGCCATATGGGAAAGACTCAGAGCTACTATCATCCTCAATGAGGAAAAACTGACAGCTTTCCCCCTAAGGTGAGGAACAGGACAGGGATACCCACTCTCACCACTGTTGATCAACATAGTACTGGAAGTCTTAGCCTCAGCAATCAGACAACAAAAAAAAATAAAAGGTATCCAAATAGGCAAGGAAGAAGTCAAACTTTCACTCTTCACAGAGGACATAATACTCTAAGTGGAAAACCCAAAAGATTCCACCAAAAAACTGCTAGAACTGATACATAAATTCAGCAAAGTTGCAAGATATAAAATCAACGTACAAAAATCTGTCACATTGCTATACTCCATTAATGAAGCAACAGAAAGAGAAATCAAGGAATCAATCCTATTTACAATTACACCCAAATTTTAAGATACCTGGGAATAAACCTGACCAAAGAGGCAAAAGATCTTTACTCTGAAAACCTACATTGCTTATGAAGGAAATTGAAGAAGACACAAAGAAATGCAAAAACATTTCATGTTCATGGGTTGGAAGAATAAATATTGTGAAAATGTCTATACTACCCAAAGCAATCTCTATCAAAATAACACCAGCAGTTTTCACGGGGCTAGAACAAACAATCCTAAAATTTGTATGGAATCTGAAAAGACTCCTAATAGCCAAAGTAATCCTGAAAAAGAAAAACAAAGCAGGAGGCTAGAACTAACAATCCTAAAATTTGTATGGAATCCGAAAAGACTCCTAATAGCCAAAGTAATCTTGAAAAAGAAAAACAAAGCAGGAGGCATCACAATCCCAGACTTCAAGCTGTATCACAAAGCTGTAATCATCAAGACAGTATGGTACTGGCACAAAACCAGACATATAGATCAATGGACAGAATAGAGAACCCAGAAATGTACCCATAAATGTATGGCCAACTAATCTTCAACAAAGCAGGAAAGAATATCCAATGGAAAAAAGACAGTTTCTTCAACAAATGGTGCTGGGAAAACTGGACAGCGAAATGCAGAATGAAAATGGACCACTTTCTTACACCATACACAAAAAGAAAATCAAAACGGATGAAATACCTAACGGTAACACAGGAAACCATCAAAATTGTAGGGGAGAACAAAGGCTTTAGCAACCTCTTTGACTTCGGCTGCAGCAACTTCCTACTAGATATGTCTCCAGAGGCAAGGGAAACAAAAGCAAATATGAACTATTGGGAACTCATCAAGATAAAAACCTTCTGCACAGCAAAGTAAATAATCAGCAAAACTAAAAGACAATCAATGGAATAGGAGAATATATTTGCAAATGACATATCTGGTAAAGGGTTGGTATCCAAAATCTATAAAGAACTTATCAAACTCAACACCCAAAAAACAAATAATCCAATTAAGAAATGGGCAGAAGACATGAATAGACACTTTTCCAAAGACGACATCCAGATAGTTAACAGACACATGAAAAGATGCTCAACATCATTCATCATCAGGGAAATACAAATCAAAACCATAATGAGATACCACCTCACATGTCAGAATGGCTACAATTGAGAACTCAGGAAAAAGGTGTTGGAGAGGATGCAGAGAAAGGGGAACCCTCTTACCCTGTTGGTGGGAATGCAAATTGGTGCAGCTACTCTAGAAAACAGTGTGGAGTTTCCTCCAAAAGTTAAAAATAGAACTACCCTATTACCCAGCAATTCCACTACCTGGTATTTATCCAAAGGATACAAAAATGCTAACTCAAAGGGGCACATACACCCCAATGTTTATAGCAACACTATCAAGAGCCAAATTATGGAGTCCAAATGTCCACCGACTGGACTGATGAATTGCTAAAAAAGATGTGGTATATACAATGGAATATTACTCAGCTACAAAAAAATGAAATGTTGCCATTTGCAACAACGTAGATGGAACTAGACTGTATTATGCTAAGTTAATAAGTCAATAAGAGAAAGACAAATATCACATGATCTCACTCATATGTGGAATTTAAGAAACAAAACAGATAAACATAGAGGAAGGGTAGGAAAAATAAAAAGATAAAAGCAGAGGGAAGCTGGGGTGCCTGGGTGGCTCAGCCAATTGAGTGTCCGACTCCTGAGTTTGGCTTGGGTCATGATCTCACGGTTCATGGGTTCAAGCCCAACATCAAGCTATGTGCTGGCAGCATGGGGCCTGCTTGGGGTTCTGTCACCCTCTCTCTGCCCCTCCCCTGCTCGTGTTCTGTCCCTCAAAATAAGTAATCTTGAAAGAAAATGTTAAAAACAAACAAACAGAGGGAGGCAAACCATGAGACTCTTAAATATAGAGAACAAACTGAGGGTTGATGTAGGGACTTGGGTGGGAGATGGCCCTAAATGGGTGATGGGCATTAAAGGTACTTGCTGGGATAAATGCTGGCTGCTATATACAAGTGGTGAATCACTAAATTTTACTCCTGAAACCAATACTACACTGTATTTTAACAAACATGACTTTAAATTAAAAAAAAAAAAAATGAAGGCAATTTAGAGCATTTCTGTGAAGAAATTAAAAATAAAAATTACCAATAAAAGCTTGAGAAAATTTAGTTTACCAAGAAAGAATTGACTTGTTATACTACCTAGTAACTGATGGTGTTACTGACAACTTTATATGGCTTTTGTATTTTCATATTTCATTAACTGACTTTGTCAACAGGGGTTGGTTGGTTGTTTACCTGTGTCAGGGACAGAAAGGGGGTGCACTTGTGGTGGGGAGATCATGTAGACCTGTGCTGTCCACTATGTTAGTCACTAGCCACATATGGCTATCTATCTGTTATTATTTTAAAGATTATATTTTTAAGTAATCTCTACATCCAATGTGGGGCTCAAACTCACAACCCCAAGATCAAGAGTCACATGCTCCACTGACTTAACCGTCAGGTGCCCCCACGCTTAAGGCTATTTAAATAGTTTTAATGGCTATTTAAACTTACATCAAAAATTTAGTTTAGTTGCACTAGCCACATTTTAAGATTTCAAGAGTCCCACACATGGTTAGTGAATACCAACTATATTGGGCAGTGCAGATACAGAAATGTCTATTATTGCTGAAAGTTCTATTGGACAGAATTGACTTGAAGGCTCTTGAGGTACATCATCTACAGTGGAGGTGGGGAAGGTCTAAACTGAAGCAATCACAATCACATGGAGACAACAGATCTATTGAGATACTTAATGTACTACAGAGTAAAGATAGGGTGATTCATTTAGGAAGTCTTCTGTTTCTCACCCTAGGTAAACGGGTAGATGGTTCATTCACCAACAAAGTAATATAGAAGCAGGATTTAGAAAAGAGGATGAAATCAGATTTGTACTCAGTGAGAGGCAACCCTTGTACAGGTCAATGGTCTGAGAAGCTGCTGGATCTCAGAATGTGATCTGTGGGGAGTCTGGATGGAGACAGAGTTCCAAGGAAAGAACAGTGGCCACGAATAGGGGCCATACACTTAGGTGAGGGCTCTGAGAAAGCAGGATGCATGAGATGGTCAGAGACTAGCATCAGAGGCCCTTGCATTTTGGGTAAGGTTTTCAAACATTAGCAGGTCATGAAATCAGCAGAATAGGTCTCCAATAGCATTAAAATATTAATATACTCTGCATATAATTTACGTAAAGACCTTTCAGATCTTTCCCTGAAACTTTTTTTATAAATAAATATTACACAATGATATGTAAACTGTGTTACAAGGTAAAACATTTTTGGGTTGTAGTCCAACTAGTTTGAATGTCAACTGATTTATAAAATGAGTACCACAGACTATAAGCTACATGCAAACTGGAACAAGTGTCCTTTTCCTCATCACCTAAAATCCTGGCACATACTAGACACTTAGTAAAGACATAATGCATGAAGAGAATAAATCAACGGGCCAGAAAAATAAGAGGAAACCCAGGACAAGGGTGACTCAGAAGCTAAAGAAGGATGAGAGAGAATAAATAATCCAGTATCAGATATCAGTCATTTGGTGATATTCAGAGCATGGATGACCTTGTCTGCAATTTCTGTGCATTGGCAGAAGCAGAAGCCAGACCGCAGAAGTAAATGGGAGAGGAGGAAGTAGAGATGAGATGAATGACAGCGGAGAGACATTTGTTTTGTATTGAAGATGCGAAAGTTCAACATGTGTCTGGAAGAGATACAGGAAAAGTACACTCTAGAACTGTGCTGTCCAATGGAATCACCTATGGCTATTTGAATTAGAATTAATTTTTTTAAGTTTATTTATTTTGAGAGAGACAGAGACAGCATGAGCAGGAGAGGGGCAGAGAGAGGCAGAGAATCCCAAGCAGCCTGTGCACTGTCAGCACAGAGCACAACGTGGGGCTCGAACTCATGAACCATGAGATCATGACCTAAGCTGAAACCAAATCGGATGCTTAACCAACTGAGCCACCCAGATGCCCCTATTTAAATTAGAATTAAATTTTAAAATGCTGTTCCTTAATAATACTTGCTGTACTTTAAGTGCTCTATGGCCACATGTGGCTAGAGGCTGCCATATTATTCAGGCCTGACAGAGAACATTTCTATCATTGCAGAAAAGTCTACATGAGAGTGCTGTTTTAGAAAAAGGTTTTAATTCATCATGTCTGTGCTGGCCTCAATAAAACAAGCCGGTGTACACTGCTCTCCAACCTACTCCTACTTGAAACATTATCCAAACATTTGGATAATGCTGTAGATACTACAATCAATACATGACATTACATTTGGTCTCAGCGAGAGTTAACCCCAGGAAAGGCCAGTGGAGACATCAGGGAGGCTACTGACTTTCAGGATGTGACCTAGGGGTAGTCTGGGCATTGCATATATTCATGTTGTTACCCCACTAAATACAAGAAAAATACATGGCAACTAGAAGCAGCTCACGATTGCTAATGACAATGCACAGGGAAAAGGAGCTGTAGGACAAGGTATAAGGTTGACAGACACTGGAGCAGTACTGGATAGAAAAGGCTGGGAGAACTCAGGCTAGATTAGATAGAAGATCGTTGGGTAAAATGGGAGTCATTATAGTGAAACTCCAGTTTAAGAAAAATTAAAGTTACTAGCAGAGAACAAATAAATACATTGTTTCTGATTTCTATATGTAATTTTCATGGCTACCTTACTAACAAAAGCAATGTGATAGAAGACAGGTGTTATTATCCATAAGACCTGTCCACTTAGACACTGTTAACGGAGATCTCCAGGCTGACTCACTGGAGAAGCTACTTGTAGAAATAAAAAAATTTCCAATTTTGTGGGGAAAAAAATACCACTTTTAAAGGAATATACTTGGCTCTACAGGGAGAGAACCAAAGGGAAGAAAGGACACTCAGTTCATTTGCCTTCTCCACCTAGGATAAGTAAGGTCTTTTGCAATAATAAAACGTGAATCCTCAAGTCTTCCCCGTAGCCTTGCCTGGAGATACCTGGAAGTGACCATCAGGTCGTTCAGGTCAAGTCCTTTCATTGATATAACAAACTCCTCACGGGCTTTTAAGCACGGAATTCAGGTTGCCTAGGTTTCTAATTAGTGCTCAAGGGGTAAACCACGGTCTGCGGGACAGGGCCTCGCTCCGGGAAGGGCTGGAGAGGCAGAGCGTCGGGGTCACGGTGATAACGCCGGCCGGAAGCCTCGAGGAGACCGGTTACTTATCAGGGCTGTCCGTTTTAAACGTCGTTACTAAGGGCCTCGCTGACTTCACCAGAGTGATTACCGATAGTTACTTCTGCAAAACGACC
Organism: Panthera uncia; assembly: GCF_023721935.1. Taxonomy (NCBI): domain Eukaryota; kingdom Metazoa; phylum Chordata; class Mammalia; order Carnivora; family Felidae; genus Panthera; species Panthera uncia. The sequence goes on along the minus strand of NW_026057577.1, from coordinate 1,418,661 downwards.
GTACGTGCCAACTGAAGAGTGCGCTTGACCTGGATCCGAGCGGTCCCGCTGCCCCGGCAGAAGCCAACAAGTTCACTTCTGGCGCCGCTTCTGACTTCCTGGGCGAGGCCGGAAGTAGCTTTCCGGCAGCCAGAGCCGCAGAGCGTAAAACAAGATGGCAGCACTCTGACTAAAGAGATTGTCCAATCTTCGTTTTATTTCTACCACCTCCATACCCACAAGGGACTCCGAACTTCCACAACCAGATCTAATTTTTCTCACCACAACATGTTCATATTTCAGTATCATTAATCTTGGGTGGAAGATGGGATGGAGGCAGCTCCAGGCAGCGACCATGAGTACCCTGGGGCACCATTTTGTACGGAAACCGGAAACCAAACGCCGGGCGGGGACGAGGTACGGGAATCCAGACGTGGCCCAGCTGGCCAGTAGAGTGTGGGGGGAGGGGCGAAAGGGCTGGAGGGCGTTGTTAGCGCATGATGTATTTCCGCTTCCTCTCGGCCCAGTAGCTTTTGGTTGTACTAGCTAGCTTGTTGCGGGGAGGGAGGGGGAAGATTGTTTGCAGTGGAGGAGCTCAGTGTACGGGAGGGTAAACTGAGGTAATGTTCTGTGTCTGGGGCCCGGGGCTTTGCGTCCGGTTGTGTAGGAGGTCTGGGGGCAGGGTCTTCGGGACTGAGGAAGATTGTGGGGTTGGAGCCTGGAGGCTCGTATTGTCCGCCTGTTTGGAGAGAGGAGGTGGGGCGGGGCTGGGGGTTACTAGGTGAGTTGCAAAGCCCAGCGGGTGTGGAGTGAGGGAGGGCGGAAGAAAAGGGAGGATGGAGGAGATGGGGAGATATCCGAAGGAAGTCTGGAAAGCGCAGATCGGGAGGGGCTGGGCGAGCGGAGCTGGGACGCGGGAGGTGTAGGATCTCAAGTCCTTGAGGGCTGAGGAAAGTACTCGCGGTGGGGGCTGGTCAGAATAGCGGGGTGTGAAAGGAAGAGAGTGAAGTTCTTGGGAGGCTGAGGGGTTGGAAGGGGCTGGTGGCCTGTGTTCTGATGCTGCCCCTGTACTTGGCCTTTGTTTCCCTTGCAGCTCCCCAGAGACTGTCATCCCACAGCCTCGGTTCGGGCCCAGCCTTCTCTCTCCAGTTGTCACCACAGCCTGGAGGCGCCTGCCTCCGCCCTCCCGAATGGTGCTACTCCTCGAAGGCCTCGGCCCAGGATCCAAACCCCCTTTGCCCCCTGCCTCGGAGCGGTTGCTCCGGGTTTCTCCTGGTGGACTCCTCGCGACGGGGACGGAAGAACTTTTGCACCGACAAGGCTGTAGCTCTAGGAACCCCGCTGACAACGTGAATCTTGGCCTCTAACCCAGTGTGAGGTCATTCCTGTGTCCCTTTTTACACCCTTTGAGAAGAGAAACTCTTCTTGTTACCTGGAGCCCGGGAAGCCCCAAGCTGGGGCCCTGGTCCCACCATGTCAGTCCTCTCTTGTGCATAGGGCTGTGCCCTCTCCCCATTAGCATGGCTGAATTCAGGCAGGTTCCAGGGGGGCGGGAGACCCCGCAGGGGGAACTTCGGTCTGAGGTTGTAGAGGATGAAGTCCCTCGGAGCCCGGTCGCAGAGGAGCCGGGAAGAGGTGGAAACAACAGCAGTGAGACCAAATTGTCTCCAAGAGAGGAGGAAGAACTGGATCCTCGAATACAGGTGAGAAAACTGAAGGGAAAGGAGAGACAGGGAGCCCAGATTCCAGTTTTCCTGAAGAGCTGTCTGATAAATGAGGGATTAGATTTATTCTCTCCCCAGTGCGCTGGGGCAGGAAAGGAAAACAAGTTTGTCAGCAAATCATTGCAGGATAGTGTGACAAGTTCTAAAAGAGCTGTGTGTGGAGTGCAGAGAAAGGCCTGGGCCTGAGTGCCTGGGGGTGTGCTGCTGAAGGCTTAACTGACAAAGGGAAGCAACAAATTGGCCTCAGATGCAGGGCCTCATTTCGGTCAGTGGAGAGTAAAACTATTCTCCTTTCTAAATAAGTAAAGTGGCTGTTGGCCCAGAGATGCGGTATGAGTGGGAGGCACTTTTGAATCTTCTCTTTTGTCATCTTCTCATTAGTGCCTCCCAGGGATGTTCACATCTGTAAAGGGTGAGACATTTCATGTTTTACAACGCCTCAACAGATGGAGGCCTGTAAGGAAATCTGATGTTTATGGAGTTGTATCAGCCATGGTCCGTCCTTAATACGGATTCCGAGTTCTGAGGATGCTGGTTATACCAAATGATGGAAAAGCTGACTTATTGCCTTGGAGTGTTTACAGGCTAGTAGTTGGTAGGATGGGCAGATCTTTGTGAAGGAGCAGTGGGTGAGGACAGAGACCATGGGGAGGAGATGCATGGTCCGCTGAGGTGGGATTGTAGTGTTTACGTGCATTGGCTGGGAAGGGTTCCCTGGGAAAGCAGCTTGGGTAGGTGAGGGCAGGAAGTGCTTGTGTGTTTGGGGCTCAGTCTGCCATAAGGTCTCGTAGCATCTCCAAGATTCTGATGTGGAGGTGACTCACACCTCTGTAGGTGAGCAAGAACATCTCAGGGCTTGCATTCCTGGGCTTCTCTGTCAACAAAACTTTATTAGATTGCTTCAGTGACTCAAGAAGAAATCAAATCTGGTCCTCACATCCTTCCTGCCCTCTTGGTGGGGGTTCCCTGGATGTTGGGCAGAGGAACTCCATGCTTATATGGGAAATGCAGTGAGCCATTCATTTACTGGCATAAGTCAGTAATTTATTTCCACCCTATCTCATGGGTGTTGCATTGAAAACAGCTCAATTTCTTCTGCTAATTTTACAGATTTGTCATCTACTGAGGAAGTAAGTTATAGTGAAAAAACACATTGGCCTGAGATTGAAACAACCTCCAGCCTCATGATTTGTGATTTTCATGCAAGTTATGTAATGTCTAAGCCTCACTAACTTCATCTATAAAGTGAGGGGTTGGTCCAGTTTATTTGCACAACTGCTCACTCTGCTCTGACATAGTCCTATGATTCTTTTCTGTTACAACTCTTTTGCTTATCTCTTGGTGAAAGTTTGGAGGTAGTATTTTGGGAAACAGACCCCTGTCCTGTTGGGAGGAGGACTGTATGGTGTGCTTCATACACCTTCTCCCAACATTCCTTGCTCTGCTCCAGGGGAGGATCTACTGTGATTTCTTTGCTCAGTCGCTCCTGCTCCTGTGTATTTTTCCAGCACCCGCACAGGCAAAGGCGGTAGTACGAAGAGTCACTCTCATGTTTTGCTGTTCACTAAAGTAGCTATTAGCCACACGTGGTTACTTAAGTAAAATCAGTTAAAATTAAATAAAAATGCAGTTCCCCAGCTGCTGTTGGTATTGTAGAAGTAGAACATAGTTCTATTAGAAGAGCTCTGTGAGGGTTGAAGAATATCGAGCAGGCCTAGATTTGCCTTAATTCCAGGGAGCTTGCAGTGTTGTTAATTGGAGCAAGAGGGACAGGCAGATCATAATCTCTTGCTAAACTGGGAGGCACATTGTGGAATGGTGTGGGTAATGTGGGGAGGAAAGGTCTTGTTGTAGAGGCTTCCCCCTTTTATGGCACACTGATGGCTGGGCCAGTACTCTGCCCTTAGCAGGGATTCTGCATCTTCTTGCCATGTGGAAGAGGCAGCCTGATGTGAGGGGTACCCTTCAGGGAGGAAGCTGGCAGCATTCAGCCTTTCTGGGTTTGGTCTCCTCTAGATAAGAAAGAGATTGCTGTGTGTCTTTTGAGGTCCCTCTTATTGGGACCTCCCTCTTATAACACAAGACCATGTTATCCTGGTAACTCTGTTTCAGTGCTTTAAATGGATTCTCAGTGCATTCTGTGATTCTCTGCCAACAGATCCATCTTAATCCACCAGCGAATTTTAAAAATACCTGTTCCTGGAGCACCTGGGTGGCTCAGTCTGTTGAGCGTCGAACTCTTGATTTTGGCTTAGGTCATGATGCTAGGGTTGTGAGATTGAATCCTGCATCAGGCTCTGTCCTGTGAGCCTACTTAAGATATTGTCTCTGTCTCTCTCTCTCTCTCTCTCTCTTTCTCTTTCTCTCTCTTTTTTTTTCTCTCTTTCCACCCCTCTCCCTCATTCGTGCACGTGTGCATGTGTTGTCTCTCTCTGTCTCTAAAAATAAAAATAAAATATAAAACAAAAAATAAAGTAAAATAAAATAAAAATACCTGTTCCTGAGCCATGCCCAGACATGTGAATTCTGGTCTCATTGGGGGTGAGAAATGGTTCTAACATGTAGTCTACATGTGCCCACTCAGCCAGGGATATCCCAAAGGCTAGGGACTCTGTTCAGGTATTTTCTGGGATTCCCAGAAATGGTTGCCCTTAGGAGAAGGCTCTTACTGATACGGGAAATGGGGTTTCTTGGCAGGCAGTTCTTGTCCCCATTGTCTGGTGGGATACCTCTGGAATTTGGAGGCAAGCCAGCTGGAGATCACCTCTAGGCTGACCTGGAGTGTGCTATCCCCCAGGAAGGCCACTGTCTTAGTCTCCATGTCTTGAGGTCAGCATAGTTCTCTGAGGCTTTCTGGCTCGTCCTCAGCTTTCTGAGAGAGGGTCCCAGTGGAGGGAAGGAGTGAAGGAGGATGGTGCTAGGGTGGGTCTAGGTCTCCTCCCCTGTGACTTCTCAGTTCCCTTTGTGATGATGGGTACATTCATCTTCAGGTGAGTGGATACAGTCACTCACCTCCTCCTTTGACTCTTCAGAGTGACTTTGCAACCTCTTCATCCTCATCTGAAGTATCCGTTTAGCTCTCACAGGATAGTCATATTTCCCTTACTTAGTCCTTGAGCCATGCATCACCCTGGCCCTGCATCACCATGAGCTTGTGTGTTTTAGTAGCCTGTAAAAGGTGAGCAGGCACATCTGTAGATGGAGCACCCATGCCTTTGACTCAGTGGCCTGGCATCCTGGGAATGTGCCTGCCGTGTCTGGGGAAGGTCACCCTCCCTGCTGGCTGTGGGATCACTGATGGATGATGCCTGCTGACTCAGACTTCATCCTATTCAAATTTCCATTTCAGCCAGGTGCCAGGAGTCCCTGGTGGAGCAGGCCAAATGTACTATATTGCCAGCTTCCCAAAACAGAGCCCTGAGTGCTCATTGGCTTCCCACTTAGCCTTGCCCTGGGTCTGCCTCAGCCTGCTTGTCCCCCACCTCCCCCGACCCCCTTGCTCACCTACCATCTATCCTATTCTGTTCCCCAGTCTCCTTGTCCTGTTAGAGCTTTGTGACTGAGGGGCAGATCTCATCATCAAAAGACTTTTTTAATTGCTGGAAATGTTGTGTGGATGCAAGTTCCCTTCTAGAAAGATGTGCCTACTCCTGCTGTTTGACAACAGTCAGAGCCCTTTACGACTTTTTCCAGTGGGGATGACTTATGTAGAGAGGCATTCATTCCTGTGATGATCTTGATGATCTGGGAGCACTTTGGGCCGTGGAACTGAGTGGGATCCAGTCTTGGACCTTGGTTTGCCCATGGAAATGTTGCAGGCTGGCCTTTACCCACCTCCTTCTATTTTCCAGAATCAGTTTATTGCCTCCTGAGGCATATCCTTTTCCCACCAGGAATGTGGTTTTTTTAGTTTGATGGTACTCCTGTCTTCTCTGAGGCATCCATCTGAAGATGTCCTTAACCCTAGGATGGTGGTCACAATATCAGGAAAACCAGATCCAAGGTTAAGTCCCTGATCCATTTTCAATTCTGCCTCTAATTCCCTACTCCATTGTTTCTTATCTAGCAAATTTGAACGAGTTGAGAGAGAGAATGTTCTGGCAAGAGCTGCGAAAGCACTGCCACTTCATCTCCCAGATAGTCTGAAACCCATTGTGGGCCTAAAAAAGCTAGAGGAAGACTAGGCCCATGGTGGGAGAGCTTGTCTCTCACCCTAACAGGAATTGCCTTTTGTGAGACCCCTTGGGGTGATTCTGTCCACTGAAGGCTATGTCCTTGTTAGGAAGGCACTGTGAAACCCTGATCTCTGTGTATCAGGTAGTGCTGGCTCTGGCCCCAGGCCTCTTGTGGGGTCCTGTGAGCCATGTCAGCTGCTTATGGTTCCACAGTGTTTTGTTGTAACCTTATGGACACTGGGTTGTGTGAGTAATCAGGTTGCTCATGTGCACCAACGTCCAGGCCCACAATGTCCAATGTGGGAGTCACATGCTGCTGGCCAAATTGAGATGTACCCTAAGGGTCAGATGCACGAGGATTTCAAGGGCATAGATTAAAAAGAACGTAAAAGTGTTTTATAATTTATGTTGAAAACATATTAAAATTATAATATTTTGTCTACATTGGGTTAAATGGAATGTATTATAATTTAATCTGTTTGCTTTTGCATTTTTTAAAGTTTATTCACCTTAGAGAGAGAGGGAGGGGCAGAGAGAGGGCAGAGACAGAAACTCCTAAGCTGACTCTACACTGTCGGCACAGAGCTGGATGCGGGGCTTGAGTTCATGAATCGTGAGATCATGACCTGAGCTGAAATGAAGAGTTGGACACTTAACCAACTGAGCCACCCAGGCGCCCCTCTTTTGCATTTTTTTAAAAACATGGTTGCCAGAATACTAAAAATTCAATGTCAGGCCCATGTCAGTTCTGCTCTGTAAAGTTTAGAGCCAAATTTATGGCCTCCTTTGAGGAAGTGTCTGCATTGTTGTAGGTATGTGTATTTTCATGAGGTGTGTGAGAGCTAGTGATGGCAGCATTGCTCTCTGCCAAGTGCAGGTTATGTCTGGGTCATGGGCAGCAGGCAGACACAGCCTGGGTTCCACTATCCTGTCCAGGGTCTGCAGGGCTCCTGGGAGAGGATTTCATAGCTGAGTGTCAGGCATTTCACTGGGCATTGATCCTTCTCAGGAGTGTCCTTGGCATGCTGGGCTCCAGGAACTTGACTGAGAAAGGACAGGGAGCATCCTTGAGACCAGCACCTCTCCCTACTCTCTGCCATGTCAGTGAAAGGCCCAGGTGGTTCTGTTGCTTCTTTCTCTAGCCTTGGGGCCAGTGAGATCCTTTAAAAAAAAAAAAAAAAAAAAAAAAATTTAATGTTTATTTACTTTTGACAGAGAGAGAGAGAGAGAGCGAGCGCGCATGAGCAGGGGAGGGGCAGAGAGAGAGGGAGACACAGAATCTGAATCAGGTTCCAGGCTTCAAGCTGTCAGCACAGAGTCCGACGTGGGGCTTGAACTCACATACTGCAAGATAATGACCTGAGCCGAAGTCAGACGCTCAACCTACTGAGCCACCCAGGTGCACCAAGGGCCAGTGAGATCCTTATGCTACCATGTCTGGTGACTTGTCCCCAATGTTCTCCCTCCCTGCCACAGAATCTGTTGTGTGAGGACCTGGGGTCTCTGTCAGTCAACTGCTCAAGCAGGCCTAGAGGTCTCTTGAACCATGGAATCTTCCCTAATCTTGACCTCAACCAGACCCTCATGATTCTGCTTCCTGCATTTCTTTGGGATCGCCCTGTCCTCTCCCACCTGGAATACTGCAGACAGCCTCCACTTTTTTCTCCCTGGCCACTGTAAACTTTCCACATACTGCTCAGACCCACCTTCCTAAACCACAGACTGGGTGGTGCCAGGCTCTAAGGGGCTCCCCCTGCCATTGGGAAAAGTTCTGGTATCCTTTCTCCTGTACCCCAGCCTTGCCGGCTTCTCACCTGACAAGCTGCCTGCTCTGGGCACCTGCTTGTCACTGGTGCTTTTCTGTGTATCTGTCAAGGCCCAGCCTAGGAGCAAGTCCTCAGGGTGTCCTGCCTGGCCTTTTCTGCCCTGGTAGGTGATCCTGCTGCTCCCACCAGGCCTGCTTCTTACAGTTCCTTGTACCACTTTTTTCTTACTTACTGAGTCCGGAGCTTCTGCCTCTTTGTTTTCTGAATTCTTGGGTGTCATGGTGCTGAGCTGTGATAAGTGTGTAGTAAATGTGTGGTGAGTGACTGGCCTAGTGTTCCTCTCTCAGGAACACAGACTGTTAGCTCCAAGGCTACTTCTATTGGCTGGAATTTCAGAGAGAAGGTGGCCCCATGTTCTTTTTTTTTTTTTTTTTTAATATATGAAATTTACTGTCAAATTGGTTTCCATACAACACCCAGTGCTCATCCCAAAAGGTGCCCTCCTCAATACCCATCACCCACCCTGCCCTCCCTCCCACCCCCCATCAACCCTCAGTTGGTGGCCCCATGTTCTAATGAAGAGAAGGCAGGCTTGCTGCCACTTTGCTGTGTGCATGTGTGTGTTCTATTCTCTGAATGGTGATTTCCTCATCTTTAAAATGGGGGTTTTGGGGCGCCTGGGTGGCGCAGTCGGTTAAGCGTCCGACTTCAGCCAGGTCACGATCTCGCGGTCCGTGGGTTCGAGCCCCGCGTCAGGCTCTGGGCTGATGGCTCGGAGCCTGGAGCCTGTTTCCGATTCTGTGTCTCCCTCTCTCTCTGCCCCTCCCCCGTTCATGCTCTGTCTCTCTCTGTCCCAAAAATAAATTAAAACGTTGAAAAAAAAATAAAATAAAATAAAATAAAATGGGGGTTTTACTGTCTGATGCAGAGGTGGAGTTGTGAGGATTACAGGAGACTGTATATTAGGTCTCCTGCACGGAGGCATTTGACAGTGCCCTTTTCCTCCATTTCTTCCCTTCCTTAATCAGGCAGACTTTCCCTCCCACCCCACATGGTTCATGTAAGAAGCTACTTTTTCCCACTGCTCTAACTCTTTGCCCCTCTTTGGCAGGAGGAGCTAGAGCATCTCAACCAGGCAAGTGAGGAGATCAACCAGGTGGAGCTGCAGCTGGATGTGAGTGTTGATCCTTTTCTTCACACCCTTGGGCTAGTCTCTGGAGGTGTCTTCTTTTCTCCCTGTTCAATACAGTGGCAGCGGAAGGGGCATGTATGAAAAACGAGAGGGGCTGGGACCCACACATGTGCCTTCCTTCTGCCCATGTCCCTGTCCCTTTGCCAGGAGGCCAGGACCACCTACCGAAGGATCTTGCAGGAGTCAGCAAGGAAGCTCAACACACAGGGCTCCCACTTGGGGAGCTGCATCGAGAAGGCCCGGCCCTACTATGAGGCTCGGCGGCTTGCTAAGGAGGTATGGCTAGCTGATGCACATTCCAGGAGGGGCGCATACAGAGCCTGGCCCTGGACTCTTCTAGTCACACAGAACACTTTCTGGTTTCTCTTATTTCTCTTCCCTTTGGTTCATGTCTCTTTTCTTTGCTCACCTCTCCATTCCTTTACCCTTTTCCTTCCCCCCCTTTTTTACACAAGTAATGGGTTCAGTATTGGAAGACTCTAATGTAACAGTAACTATAAAAGAAGAAAACCAAAATCACTCCAAATCCTGCCATGTGCCTGTTTCACATTTTTTGCATCTAGAATTTATTTTAGTCAAGTATGGTAAGACACAGAGACAGCTGCCATGAAAAGAGAGTTTATAACTTAAAATTTCCAAGAAGAAAGAGCATGCTGCACCACCTAGGGCCACCTGGGGAAGCACTTGGGTTGATCAGGAGGCGGAAGACATGAGAGGAAAGCTTGGCTCAGAGCCTTTATTGCGGTTATAATGGGAAGGAATGGGTAAGGCAGGGTAGGCAACTTTGATCGAATTTAGAGTTAGATAGCTTGAGTAACTGTGGGCCCTGGGCTATAGGGGTGGTTTCTATATTTTGGTACCTGGCCCTGGGTTAATGTAGGGCAGGGGAAATAATTGGCTTTGTGTGTGAGAGTTAGATAAAGGAGGTGGTGGGCTTTGGATTGGTTGGTTTGCATTTGAAAAGTATGCTCACAGAGGAGTTTAGTATCTCTAGGAATTAGCCCTAGGAAAACCCCAGGATGTGAAAGCATCATAAAATAGAGAAAATAAAAAACGTAATTAATACAATACAGATAACCCCTTGATTTTTGGGTGTGTGTATATCCTGCCAAAATGAGATTTATGATACATGCTATTTTTCTTCCTTTATTTTACTTATTTACATATTTCCATGTCAATAAATATACATCCATGCTATCATTTTTAAAAGCTGCTTAACATTTTCTCATATTATTATTATTATTGTTATTAATGTTCTATTATACACTTAATCACTTCCGTATAATTGGAAACTTAGGTTTGTTTCCAGTTTTATGTTTGGTAAGCATGGATGTAATGAGTATCTCAGAACACTTGTCTTATTTCCTTCAGCTTACATGCTGGACTGGAGGTGATGGTCTCAGGGGTGTACTCTCTGTGAGACTTGGTCCAAGTCATTCACCACCTTCAAACTAAAGTGGGGTGGATCTTTCTTTGTTCTCCCTAGAGCCCAGGCCAGTGGCCTTTGCGAGTGCTGGGTTTCACACATTCACCCTGCAGTGGCAATATCATTTTCCAGTCCTTTTTTTTTTAAGTTTATTTATTTTTTTATTTTTGAGAGAGAACACAAGTGGGAGAGGGGCAGAGAGGGAGAGGAAGACACAGAATCCAAAGCAGGCTGACCTGTCAGTGCAGAGCCCAATGTGGGGCTCGAACCCACAAACCGTGAGATCATGACCTAAGCCCAAGTTGGACATTTAACCAACTGAGCCACCAGGCTCCCCATCCAGTCTTTATTTATGCATTTATTTCTTTTGAGCCATATCCTTACAAGATAGTCTTTATGGAATGTTGCTTCTTTGGCATTTATCCTTAGTGCAGTTTGGGAAGTGAAGCTGATATTGCACTGGGCCTTCCTCCTCTCGTCCTCATCCAGGATGGGTCTCCATGGGCGGTGGGGGTCCCTTGGGGCTCCCCATCCTGATGGTCCCGTCTTCCAGGCCCAGCAAGAGACACAGAAGGCAGCGCTGCGGTATGAGCGGGCCGTGAGCATGCACAATGCTGCCCGGGAGATGGTGTTTGTGGCTGAGCAGGGTGTCATGGCTGACAAGAACCGGCTGGACCCCACATGGCAGGAGATGCTCAACCATGCCACCTGCAAGGTGAGCCAGGTCTCCTCCGGTTCTGGTACTTCTTGGCTATCCTTTCATCCCATCTCCCTCTTTCTTCCTTTCTTCTACCCTCCAGCCCTCCCTCAGCTTTGATTATGTTTCAGGCAAATCCTTTTCCTTCCTCTCTGCCCTTTTTGGCCTCCATTTACATTTCCTTCTGACTTACGAATGTCTCTCTGGGCTCTTCTTGAACCTTTGCATCCAGATATGGGACTGACCCCCAGTTGATCCACCCCTGGATTCTCAAGGTTCAACACTCACATTTTGTTACATTTAGCTGTGACCCCTCACTTCTATGTTCAGAATGTTCTCCTTTTCTTACTTTTGGGCTCTGCTAGTGTACCGTGATTTCTGAAGTGTAATTTATGTATCATTTCTAAGCTACTCCCAGGGGACTAGGGAGTGGGAAGATCCCTGGCATCAGCTCCAGTCCACTGGGGCTGTTACAACAAAATAACATAGACTAGGTGGCTTAAGCAAGTTTATTTCTCACATGTATGTATCATTTCTAAGCTACTCCCAGAGGACTGGGGAGTGGGAGGATCCCTGGCATCAGCTCCAGTCCACTGGGGCTGTTAAATACAAAATAACATAGACTGAGTGGCTTAAGCAAGTTTAGTTCTCACAGCTCTGCAGGTTAGGAAGATCAGGTGCAGGCAGATTTGGTACCAGGTGAAGGCCTGCTTCCTGGTTCCTAAACAGCTGGCAGTCTTTTCACTGTGACCTTGCGAGGTGGAAGGAGTGAGTGACAGCTCTCCAGGAACTCTTTTGTGAGGACACTAATCCCATTTATTTATTTTTTGAGTGCTCCCACCTGTATAACCTAATCACCTCCAATACCATCACCTTAGGGGTGAGGATTGCAACATGAATTTTTGGGGGGGCGGAGGAGAGATATAAACATTTAGTCTCTAGCAGCAGATGTCAGATCCTGAAGGATGGTCATGTCTTGAGAGGCAAGAACATGGGTCCTGGGTCAGTGATGTATGTCCTGGTGAATGTATGGCCAGGTGAATGAGGCAGAGGAGGAGCGGCTTCGTGGTGAGCGGGAACATCAGCGGGTGACTCGGCTGTGCCAGCAGGCTGAAGCTCGGGTCCAGGCCCTGCAGAAGACTCTCCGGCGGGCCATTGGCAAGAGCCGCCCCTACTTTGAGCTCAAGGCCCAGTTCAGCCAGATTCTGGAGGTAAGGCAGTGGGGGTGGGGGAGAGTGTGTGAATAGGCAGGAAGGGGGTAGGCATGGAGAGTGAGGGCAGTTAGAGGGGATGCCAGTGCCTCTCTGGTCCATCTGACAGACCAGTGTGGTGGCCCAGGTGGAGGTACATATGCTAAGAATGATACCTAGGAGTGGCAGTTGGGCTTGGGGAATGGGTCCTGGTAGAGAATGGAGTTGAAAGGAAGTAAATGAGAAAAAGTGGGAATCAGGGGAAACCAGGGAGAATGGGGATGAGGAACTGGCCAGATAGGGAAAGGGAACCATGGGGAGAGGAGGAGTGGGTGGGAATGAAGACCTGGGAGGAAGGTCTTGTAAGGCCGGGAGCAGGACGATACTGCTGGGAAAGAGGAAGAAGAGAAGAGTGAAGAGGGGCTAGGCTGGGTGGGGTGGAGCACTGCAGGTTTGTGTTGGATGGTGAGCTGGCCTAAGAGTCCAGGAAAGGAGGCACCAGTGGAAAGTGCTGAGTGGAGCTGAAGGGACTCCGCTCCAGGAGCCACGGACGGTTGGCCAGTGGGTCACCTCACTTTGTTCCTCCCTCTGCAGGAGCACAAGGCCAAGGTGACAGAGCTGGAGCAACAGGTGGCCCAGGCCAAGACTCGCTATTCAGTTGCCCTGCGCAACCTGGAGCAGATCAGCGAGCAGATCCATGCCCGGCGCCGGGGCCAGCCCCCTCATGCCCCTGGCCAGCGGCGCTCCTCCCCTGTGGGGGCAGAGGCCGGGCCTGATGGTGGCGAGGATGGAGACAGTGGTATCATAGAAGGGGCTGAAGGCGGGGTGCTGGAGGAGGGCAGTAGCCTGGGGCCTGGCCCTGCCCCTGACACAGACACACTGAGCCTGCTGAGCCTACGCACAGTGGCCTCAGACCTGCAGAAGTGTGACTCTGTGGAGCATCTGCGGGGCCTCTCAGACCACACCAGTCTGGATGGCCAGGAGCTGGGTTCCCGGAGTGGGGGGCGCTGGGGCAGTGATGGCGGGGGCCGTGGGGGCCGCCACCAGCGCAGCATCAGCCTGTAGTTCATGCTCAGGGTGGCTGGTTCCTACCACCATTGGCCCATGTAGGGCTCCAAGCTCCCTGTCCTCAGGTCCTTGCTTCCCTTGGAGAGGTCAGGTTGGTTCTTGTCTCTGGTGAATTTCTCTCCCTCCTCCCCCAGTTCTTTGCAGGTGGCAGCTCTCTTTGCCTTACCCCTTCAGAAGGCTTTTTCTATGGCTCTCACATTTGCCCTCCCCCTGCTAGCTCCTCTTGGTCTGATGTTCTTCACTGCCCCCTTTCTGCTTTCCTTCCATCTGTCTGGCTTTCCCCTCAGGGAACTTGGTCTAGAAGGTACAGGGTAGCCCACTGGAGAAGGTGGATGTGGGACCTGAGTTTTGACATCTTGGCCGCCTGGTTTGAGGCAATAGACAGGTGTCCCTCCCACCTCCCCATCTCCCAAGGGGGCCTAGGGATGCTACAGAGCCTCTGTCCTAGCCTGCCTGTATGTAATCTGTAAAATGCACTGTAGGACTGTGTGGAAAACACTACACATCCCTGCAGTGCTCCCTTCTCATTACCTAAGCCACTTTGCTGTGTGTGCCACAAAGAAGGACTTGAAGGGTACCAGTGTCTCAGAGAGGGTGAAACCCAACCCCACTGTCCACACAGAGGACACCACCTCCAGACAGGCTCCCATGTGCATATTGTTTCCCCAGCTGAGCTGGGCCATTAACATTGCCAAGGTGCTAGTGGGTCTCTAGCAGGGTCAATGTTGGGGGGTGGAGACATAATGAGGTCCTGATGGTTGAGGCCTTCGCGGATTCCTGCTGCAGAGTTGGGTTTACTTTTTCTGGGTGGAGGTCGCTGAGCTTAATCTCAGCGCCCTCCTGCTGGGTGGAGTTAGGGAATTTGGTGCTCAATCCCTCTCCCTCTCTCTTCCCCAAACCAGACAATACCTACTCCAGAATCCCTTGGGGACTGTTCAAGTTTGGCTACTGAGCCTTCTCTGATGCAGGGAGGGGTTGCCCTAGGGTGAAGGGACCCACCCTCCTTTGGGAGGGGTTTGGTGGTGCTCCAGGCTGTAAGGGAGGAAAAGCAGGGAAGCCACACTGGATCTGGGTGCCTTGGGAGAACTGGTCCTTCCTCCTTTCCCACCCTAAGAGGTCTGAGAGCTGGACTCTGGGCAGGATAGCTTGTGCCTAGGCCTGTATGCTGCTGCCATCAACTGGGAGGAGTGGGCCATCATATGGAGGGTGTTTCCCTGTGCTAAGATGGTCACTATGAGAACCACTGGGTTTGAGGTGGCCATGGGTGGAGGGGAGAAAAGGAGGGAGGATGTGGGCAAGCCTGTGTGCATGTGTTGGGGTGTGTGTGTGTGTGAGAGAGTGAGTGTGAGAGAGAAAGAAAAGGGTCTGCCCCTGATTTTATTTAAATAAAATAGTTTATGTAACAGTAATGTTTACTCTTCCTGTTAGGGAGGGGGAAGGGCGTGAGGATGGGGAGGGGGGAAGAGCAGGGCAAAGGGGGGGGTGCTTTTTGTATGGGGGAATCAGGGCAGGGGAGATGCCCCCCCTTCCTCCCACCTGCCAAGCTAGGAAGGGTCTGTGGGATGGACAGGACTTTGTCAATCACTGGAGGTCCAGACCAGATGAGGGTGCCAATCCTGGATGTGTCTGGATGTGAGCATGAAGGAAGGGGAGGGACAAAAGTGGGGTTCTGAGAGACTTGAATTTCAGATAGACCATAATCTTTGCCTCCAGCAATGTTTATGACATTCTTAGTGTAACTTTTTTGCTGTTTATCTGAAATTAAAATTTAACACATGTAAAAGGTGATGTTCAAGTCAGGGTTTGACCTGTTGTGGGATAGAAAGGATTTGAATGTGTTTGGACCCCACAGCCTGTGAAATATCTAGTGGAATCAGGTTGGGGAGGGATGAGGACTTCAGGAGCCACGGAGGTGTAGAGCGAAAGCTTTGGATTCAGCACCCTCACCTGCACCACCAGAAGTGTGCCAACATTTAGGGCCAGGTGAGGAGGGGGTCAGCCAGGAGATGGAGAAGGCTCTGCTAGGGAGGAGAGCAGGAGGTCAACTGGAAACCTGATGGGAAATGAGTGTCCTGAAGACACTTGAGGGGCAGGGTGGAGGGCAGAGCAGTGACCCTGGTGATCTCAGATGGCAGATGGCCCATCAGGAGCCACTGTGTTCTGAACATACCAGGTACTGTCCACGTATGAGACTGCCTTTCCTAACCTGGCTTTTTGACAGCAAATTATTTTTTTTCTCACAGATCCAGAGGAAGTCAGGTCAAGCTATCGGTAGGATTAGTTCTTTCTGAGGGTTGTAAGAGAAGGATCTGTTCCAGGTCTCTCTCCTTGACTTACAGACCTCTGTCTTCTCCCAATGTCTTCACATCTTACCTGTGTACATGTCTGTGTTCAAATTCCTTTCGTAAAGGTTACCAATCATATAGGATTCGGGTCTACTCAAATGACCTCGTTTTACCTTAATAACCATACAGTCACATTCTGGCTGGCTTACAACTGCAACATACACATTCTGAGAGAGAGATAAGTCAGTCATACGCAAGTCACCACTGTAAATGATGTAAAAGGTATCTGATCCTGTTCTTTCTGTCGTAACATCACTGGACTTACCTACCATTCTGCTTATTGGAATGCCCTTCAACCGACCTCTCTCCCTGGGAAGTAAAGTGTGATAAAGCAGATGAGTGCCAAGATATGCCCTTTATTACTGGAAGAGCTGCTATGAGAATGCATGGCCCATGTCTTTGGGCAAGTGGGCTTTCTGAGAGGACACCCCAGGGTCATACTTCCCTCCCAGTCTTTGACAGTGCAGGACCTGCAAGGCTTCTGGTGTGAAGGAGCCCCAGAAAAGAAGGGCTGACTGCCCACCCAGTTTACTCACAAAAACACCTACTAGATAAGGCAAGAGTGGAGAGCTAGTAGGAGGCTTAAAAGCTTATGGCACTTGCTCTGTGTGGAAGAAAACAGCCCCAGCAAATAGGCCACCAACCCTATCTTAACAATAGTGCCTTGTACTTGCCTAGGGTGACTCATGTGCTAGGAATATGAATTTACCCATTTAATTTCCACAACAACATTATGAAGTAAGTAGCGCCATGATTACCTTTTCATGGGTGAGAATACAGGCATAGTAGGGATGTCCGGTTTGCCCCTCACCTTGTAGAAGGTAATGAAGGCAGGTATTTGGACTTGAGTGCAAACACAGGAACCAGATGTGAGAAAGTGGAGTGGGTGTAGTCATCTTTTAGGAAGTTTTACTGGGAAGGGGGGGTCAAGGAATTTTGCTGTTTTAAAATGAGCAAAAGATGGTCAGATTCAGGTGATGTATCTCATCTCCCCCATTCCTGTACCATGTCATGTCACGCATCACACTGAGTGGTAATTAGTTCTCTCGAACTATGTCATCCCCGGGTGAGCAGCTGGGCCTCCATCTCCCCCGCACTTAATACATACCTGACACTTAATGTTCAGTAAATGCTTTTGTGTCTCCTCCCCATAGTCTGAACCTATGCCAAGTGACTTTGTTAGTACTGTGGTTAGGAGGTCAGCATCTATATCCACAGTCCTAGAATCATATCTCTATATCTCCGGGAGGGTGTTCTCACACTTCTCTAGGTTCCAATTTTATCACCTACAAAATGAGACAGTGTAGGTGTGCCTAACACTATGCCAGGTCAGACAGGATGTTAGCCACAATGATCCCTATTAGTTCCCTGCAGCTTTGAGATGAAATGAACTTCAAATTAGGAGGCCTCCTACTATCTAGTGCTAGAGAAGGAGACTTTTTATAAAGGCCCCAATGAGATTTGGATTTACCTCGTCCTCTGTGAGTTTGGTGGTCACCCTCAACTTTGCTCGCACGCATAGCTAAGATGGGCTTCTTGGGTTGTAGTCCTGTTTGGTCAGCAGAGGGCAGCAGCCACCAGAAAGCGGGCTGAGCACAATCTGTTGGTTCTGGTTCTATCGATGTGATAATACTGCAGGCCTGTGAGGTTTGCCTCCTCGACCCTTGGTGGGTGGTCCTGGGAACCTAGAGGGGTGGGAGGTGGGGTGTATGCAGCAGAGTGGAGCCCACCTGGGCTTCCTGCATTTCTGGTGTGCTTGAATCTCCTGTTGTATGTGAAAACTGGTTCAGGTCTGGTGGGCAGCTGGTCATTTGAGACCAGATGTTCTGTGCCTCTTGATGCCCTGTTCTCCTCCTCAGAACTCACCTCCTTCCTTGTCCTCCTTAGTGCCTTGTCCCTCTCTCTGCTTCACCCTCTTTACATATTCCCCTCTTGAGAAGTCCCTTTGGCTTCCCTCCACCACCGCTCCTGAGCCCTTGGCTTTCTCTTTGTCCGCCATTCCGGAGCCCCAGGCTGCCACACTGCACCATACCTTGAATTAAGGGAGCCAGGGGACCATTTCACTGGCTGGCAAAAGGGTGTGTGGTGTATTAGATATTTAGCAAGATCTTTTAGAGTTGCAAACAATGTGGTAGGGCTTGCTAGGAACACCACAAGGTGTAATACCATGGATGGGAAAGTCAGGTAGCAAACACAGGTGCATACAGGTAACAGGTGATACAGGGAAGTGAACAAATAGATGTTTAAGAGGGCATTCAGGGAGCTCTGGAAGGTTAGGAAAGATAACAGAGGGCTTTGAACAGGGAATTACTCTTGAAGCTCTGGACCAGTCCCTGTCCTCAGGCTGGAGAAATGGTTTGGTGGGAGTACAAACTGGTGCAGCTACTCTGGAAAACAGTATGGAGGTTCCTCAAAAAATTAAAAAGAGAGCTATCCTATGACCCAGAAACTGCACTACTAGGTACTTACCCAAAGGATACAAAAATGGTGATTTGAAGAGGCACCTGCACCCCACTGTTTATAGCAGTGCTGTCAACAATAGTCAAATTATGGAAAGAACTCAAATATCCACTGTATGTGTGTACACACACACACACACACTGGAATACTACTTGGCAATAAAAAAGAATGAAACCTTGCCATTTGCAACAATATGAATGGAACTAGAGTGTATTATACTAAGTGAAATAAGTCAGAAAGATATCATGATTTAATCATTGTGGAATTTGAGGAACTCAACAGATGAGCATAGGGGAAGGGAAGGAAAAATAAAAACACAGGGGAGGCAAGCCATAAGAGACTCTTAAATACAGAGAACAAACTGAGGGTTGCTGGAGGGGAGATAGGTGGGGAAATGGGTTAAATGGGTGATAGGCATTAAAAGGAGGGAACTTTTTGGGATAAGCACTGGATGTCATATGTAAGAGATGAATCACTGGGTTTTACTCCTAAAGCCAAGACTATAATGTACGTTAACTATTTGAATTTAAATTGGGGAAAAAAAAAAAAAAAAAAAGGAACCCCCCCCCCCCCCCCATACTGCCTTTACCAGTCCTCTCATCCATGCTTTACTCTTCTGAAATTGTCCTAAGCTCATCTGGCCAGGGCCTGTGACTCACCTATCTTGGTGTTCTCAGGGGGTGGCACATGGCACTTTTTACCAGATATTTGCTCATTGACTTGCTTATACTTGTGCTACTCTTGGCACAAATTTTCCCCCTGCTTAACCTGTTAGACTTCTGCCTATGGTTCTGAGGCCCAGCTCATGTGGACTTTAGACCAAAGGCCCCATGGCTCCTTTAACTTATTGCAGGACTGGCCCAGTGTCACTCCTGATGTCATCTCTGACTGCATCTCACTCAACACTTAACATTGTACAATAGACATTCTATAAAGTAGAGTGACCATACAACATGTATGGTCTAAACTGGGACACTTGAGTGAAAGAGGCAGATGTCACCCAGGACCGAAAAACACTGGCCATACTGTCCAGATACAGTTGTTATTGGCCTGCCTCTGCCACACAGGTGTTCGTGCATATGCACGAGACACTCAATCCCTCTGGGCTTTGGTGTTCCAATCTGCAAGAAGGGGGGCCAGATTGGGTAGATAACATCTCAGGTTATCAAAAGCACTAAAATGATATGGCCAATGGAGGAAGTGGGGCCTGTGAGAGGTGTTTTGGTGAAAGCTGTGAGATGGTGGATGCATTCGTGGAGAGGTGTGGGGTCAGGGCATGAGAACTCTAAGTTCCAGATTGACTATGGACCAGCCTGGAGGCAATAGAGGGCTGCTAGACATTTCTGCTTTGGACATGAGGTGATGACCATCCAATGCTGTTGAAGAACTTGGAATGCTGGGCAGTGATTTCTCCTTCCTCAGTGCAGGTAAGATGGTTATCACCACACAGTGGAGATGAGCCAGCTGACTTATTCATCAATATTTTTGGAAGGAGGGGGTATAAAAATGAGTTTCTTCCCCATTTAAGACAGGATCATTTTGTTCTAGGATGGAAAGGATATTAGTTTGGAGTTTATCAAGAGAAGACAAATTCATCCTTGCTCAGTTACTGCTTCATCTCACATGTGCTTCTAGGCCACCTTGTCCCCTTTCCTCTTGCCTTGTGATTTCTGTGATAACATGCTATTAGGCAGAGTCCTCTCCACACTGAACAGAAGAGAATTTTAGGCATGCCAGAGCCTGTCCTCCTAAGGTGAGGCAGGAACTCCTACAGAGGTTGGGAAACAGAAAAGAGTGGAAGAAGTAGTGGGAACACTGCCATGGGAGGGTTTCCTGGTATGAGGCTCTTTGAGCTGCAGAACTCTCAGGTGTTGCTGCTGCTTAGAGGAAAATTAGAGTCATTTAAAGCCACCTTCTTCTCGTCACCTCAGTGGTGCTGTTGTGGTTTCAGCCTCCCACTCTCCTTGGAGAAAGAGGCCACAAGCCCACCTGCCCCTGCACCACAGGGTAGGAATGTGCAGTTTCTGTTCTCCCATTTGGCCTTCTTCCAGCTAATCTTTACCCAGCAAACAATTCCACTTTGCACAGGGACTTCCTAAATCCCTGATCACAAACTCTTCCTTCTCTCTTGAACAGTTGCATTTAGCAGAAGGGACTGTATAAGGCTACCCAGTTGGAAGGGGGACCTGCCAATAACAAGAAAGGACATGAGGCCTTAGGATGGTGTCCCTTAGAGAGAGGGAAACTATGTCTTCATGGAACCAACAAAAAGTTAAAAAAAATGCAAATAGGTGTGTAGTTCACCTGCCACTTTGTATAGTCTCTTTTTTATCCTGAATTGAATTAATTTTTCTTAAAAAATATATAAGACACAACCAGAGAGAAGGTGACAGACAAGAAGGCAGAATCTGAAACAGGCAAATTGGTCTGGAAGCATAAAAAGAGATGAGAGAAAGTAGTCTGCAACTAGAAGAACTACAAGAATTGGAGAAAGGGAAAGAAGTTGAGAAGAGAGGAAGAGGAATATGAAGATACATACAGTCAGCTGGAGGGAAGGACTTGACAGAAGAAGAGGAAAACACTCCCAGATGACTGAGCTAGTAACAGAAATGGTGTTCAGAGCTACCTGCTTATCAATGGAGTCCAGTCAAATTTTATAGCTCTCCCTTATCTTCACCTGCTCAATGTTGGTAGGTGTGGGACAATTCCTGGAGCTGCCTGCATTCTGCAGCTGACTGCCTGCCAGAGGTTTATGGCTCTGATGTCAGAGAAACCACTAATACATCTTGTTTCAGACATGCCTCGCCCTCTGTTGGCTCCAACGGTGTTTGATATCTAATAAGAACTGTTAAAAAAAATTCAGCTGATGAAAACCATAGAATGCATATGAAGGAAATTGAAGAAGATACAAAGAAATGGAAAAACATTCCATGCTCATGGATTGGAAGAATAAATATTGTTAAAATGTCAATACTACCCAAAGCAATCTACACATTCAATGCAATCTCAATCAAAATTGCACCAGCATTCTTCTTGGAGCTAGAACAAGCAATCCTAAAATCTGTATGGCACCACAAAAGACCCTGAATAGCCAAAGTAATATTGAAGAAGAAGACCAAAGCAGCAGGTGTCACAATCCCAGACTTTAGCCTCTCCTACAAAGCTGTAATCATCAAGACAGCATAGTATTGGCACAAAAACAGACACATAGACCAAAGGAATAGAATAGAGACCCCAGAATTGGACCCAAAAATGTATGGCCAACTAATCTTTGACAAAGCAGGAAAGAATATCCAATGGAAAAAAGACAGTCTCTTTAACAAATGGTGCTGGGAGAACTGGACAACAACATGCAGAAGAGTGAAACTAGACCACTTTCTTACACCCTTCACAAAAATAAACTCAAAATGGATAAAGGACCTGAATGTGAGACAGGAAACCATCAAAACCCTAGAGGAGAAAGCAGGAAAAAAACCTCTCTGACCTCAGCCACAGCAATTTCTTACTTGATACATCTCCAAAGGCAAGGGAATTAAAAGCAAAAATGAACTATTGGGACCTCATGAAGATAAAAAGCTTCTGCACTGCAAAGGAAACAATAAAACTAAAAGGCAACCAACAGAATGGGAAAACATATTTACGAATGACATATCAGACAAAGGGCTAGTATCCAAAATCTCTAAACGACTCACCAATCTCCACATCCAAACAACAAATAATCCAGTGAAGAAATGGGCAGAAAACATGGATAGACACTTCTCCAAAGGAGACATCCAGATGGCCAGCAGGAACATGAAAAGATACTCAACGTCACTCCTCATCAGGGAAATACAAATCAAAACTACACTGAGATATCACCTCACACCAGTCAGAGTGGCTAAAATGAACAAATCAGGAGACTATAGATGCTGGAGAGAATGTGGAAGAATGGGAACCCTCTTGCACTGTTGGTGGGAATGCAAACTGGTGCAGCCACTCTGGAAAACAGTGTGGGGGTTCCTCAAAAAATTAAAAATAGATCTACCCTATGACCCAGCAATAGCACTGGTAGGATTTTCCCCAAGGGATGCAGGAGTGCTGATGCATAGGGGCACTTGTACCCCAATGTTTATAGCAGCACTTTCAACAATAGCCAAATTATGGGAAGAGTCTAAATGTCCATCAACTGATGAATGGATAAAGAAGTTGTGGTTTATATACACAATGGAATACTACTTGGCAATGAGAAAGAATGAAAGATGGCCTTTTGTAGCAACGTGGATGGAACTGGAGAGTGTTATGCTAAGTGAAATAAGTCATACAGAGAAAGACAGATACCATATGTTTTCACTCTTATGTGGATCCTGAGAAACTTAACAGAGGACCATGGGGGAGGGGAAGGGAAAAAAAGTTATAGAGGGAGGGAGGCAAACCATAAGAGATTCTTAAGGACTGAGAACAAACTAAGGGTAGATGGAGGGTGGGGGAGAGGGGAAAGTGGGTGATTGGCAGGGAGGAGGGCACTTGTTGGGATGAGTGCTAGATGTTGTATGTAAGCCAATTTGATGATAGATAGATAGATAGATAGATAGATAATCACATCTCCACCCCATGTCAACTTGTACTCATACATGTCTTTTTATCTTTATTCCTAATTTTCAAATAAAAGCAATAACAAGATCATAGTTCTATCTGACATGATACAAGTATTCCATGTACAACTGAAAATGGAAAGACCTTTCCCCAGGGGAAGATGCAAAGTCCTGGGGTGATGTTTTCTCTTCTTTATATTTCATAAGTTAAATACTACGATGTTGATGCCTTGATAGCTCAGTCAGTTAAGTGTCTGATTCTTGATTTCTGCTCAGGTCATGATCTCACGGTTTTGTAAGTTCAAGCCCCATATCAGGCTCTGTGCTGACAGTGCAGAGCCTTCTTCAATTCTCTGTCTCTCTCCCTCTTGTCCCTCCCCCCCCATCAGGTTCTCTCTCTCTCTCAAAATAAATAAACTTTAAAAAGAAATACTAGTATGTAACATTAATAATAATTAAATACTGTGAGATAAAGTCAATACATCTGATACTATGGGGAAAATGGCAGAGTAGGAGGACCCTGAGCTCACACAATTCCACATTTACAACAAGATAGCACCTACCTCCAAGTCAATAAACTGAGGAGCAATCTTGAGATTGGAGAACAAACTCCACAACTAAATATAGAGACAAAGCTGCATTTGAAACTTAGGAAGGTCAGAAATACAGAGGGAGGCTACCCACAAAGGTAGGGAGCTGTGCACATGAAGAAAACAGTAATGGGGACTCGCACCAGGGAATTCACATGAGGAAGACTAATCCCCATAACATTTGGCTTCAAAAACCAAAGAGACTGAAATTGTGAATTTGTAAGCCAGTGGGACTTGGAACCTGGAGCTTTAAAAGTCAGCTGACTCAGCACTGGGCAAGCTGGGAGGGCCAGTGATAGCTGGACCACTGCCACTAAAGAGACAGTCACCTGATGGAAGGGCAACATAAAAGGAGAAGCTTATACAATGTCAGGGGCAAACAGGAAACAGATCTGTTCATACTGATTTTGAAGCATGTTGGGGGACATCTTTGAAAATGAGGGAGCTGGCAAGAGCCATTTTCCTGCTGCACACTCAGCATAAACACAAAGCCACCTGCAGGAGGTAGGGCTGCACAGACATTTGTATCCTCAACCCAGAGCTCAAAAACATGTTTCTTAAAGCTGCATGAACACCCACCCAGCCACTGGGTGAATAGCTGCCATCTCGTGCTCAGCCCAACTGTAGCGCAACACCCAGGTGCACATGCCCCTAGCCACCATTGCATACTATGCCCAGATGAAGGGTGCACTGCTGCCATTGTGGTGCATGCAGCTATGCCCTGCTGTCATTGCCTGCAGCCTCACACCCTGGCCACCTGGGGTGCAGGCCCTAGTCACTGCAGTGCTTCCAGGAATCCAGCATAGGACTAGTGGCCCAACAAATTTGACCAACAATGCCGCCCTGCTCCCAAGCTCCCTAGTGGACATGCCCTCCCAGAACTGGCCTTCCTGGGTCCCACTGACACCACAGAGAGTAAGCACAGACCAAAACGGGCAAAGAGACACTACAGATGACTATACTGAAAGGAAAAGTAACTCCGACACAACAGCCAGGTGTAAGCAATATGCACAGGATACTCTTCTGAAGTGCCAGGTTCTGGTGTACAGGGAACATTGCACTGCAGGGCACTCCAGGACCTCCTCTTCATAAAGTCACTACTCCCAAGAGCAGAAGACAGCTGAGTTTACTAACCCAGAGAAACAAACACAGAAAGGCAGACAAAATGAAGAGACAAAGAAATGTATTCCAAATGAAACAATAGGACAAGGCCATGGACATAGAGCTAAGCAAAACAGATTTTAAAGCAATGATCACAAGGATACTCACCGGACTTGAGAAAAGAGTGGAAGACATGAGTGAGACCCTTAACACAGAAATAAGGCTCAATAAACAAAATGAGAAACACACTTGAAGGAATGAACGGCAAGCTGCAAGAAGCAGAGGAATAAATTAGTGGCCTAGAAGACAGAGTAATGGAAGGGAATCAAGCTGGAAAAAAAAGAAAAAAGAATTATACAAAATGAGAATAAACTTAAGGAACTCAGTGACTCCATCAAATGTAATAACATTTGTATTATAGGAGACCCAGAAGAAGAAGAGAGAAAAAAGAGGGAAGATAATTTATTTGAAGAGATAATGACTGACAATTTCCCCAATCTGGGGAATGAAACACATATCCAGATCCAAAAGGCACAGAGAATCCCCAACAAGATCAACAAAAGCAGAGCCACACCAAAACATATTGTAATTGATGTGACAAAATGTGGTGATAAAGAACAAATATTAAAAGCAGCATGACAAAAGGAGACAATAGTATACAAGGGAACTGCCCCATAAGGATATCAGGAGACTTTTCAACATAATTTTTTTAAGCTAGAAGGGAATGACATGATATATTCAAAATGCTGAATAGCAAAAATCTGCAGCCAAGAATATTCTATCCAGTAAGGCTGAATTCAGAATAGAAGGAGAGATAAAGAGTATCCCAGGCTAGATAGATGATAGATAGATAGATAGATAGATAGATAGATAAAGGGGTTTATGGGTTTGTGACCCATAAACCAGCCTTGAAAATAATATTAACAGGGACTTTCTGAGTAGAAATGAGAAACCAAAAGTGACAATATAAAGATAGGAAAAACAAAATCAATAAAATGAATGTTTCTGTAAAAAAAAAAGTCAAGGAACTCACAAAAAAGGGATATAAAATATAATAATATATACCTAAAATATGGGGAGGAGAGAAAAAAAGAATGTATTCAAACTTAAAAGACAATCAACCTAATATAGATTGTATGCACAAGTGTTGTATGCAAACTTAATGGTAACCATATATCAGGAACTATTAACAAACATGCAAACAATAAGGAAAAGATATCAAAAAATATTATTAAAAAAATCGGCTTACCATGAAAGAGAGAAGGATGAGCAAGGAACAGAGAAACGTCTTCAGAAACAACCACAAAAATACATATCTATCAATAATTACTCTTAAAGTAAATATACTTTATTTACACACACACACACACACACACACACGTGTGTGTGTGTGTGTGTGTGTGTGTGTGTGTGTGTACTAAGATAGAATTCCTTCTATCCTGACTTTCTTGAGGGTTTTTACAAAGAAAGGATGTTGTATTTTGTCAAATGCTTTTTCTGCATCAATTGACAGGATTATATGGGTATTCTCCTTTACTTTATAAATGTAATGTATCACATTGATTGATGTGCAAGTATTGAATCAGCCCTGCTGCCCAGGAATGAATCCCACTTGATTATGGTGAATAATTCTTTTTATATGCTGTTTAATTCCCTTTGTTAGTATCTTGTTGAGAATTTTTGCATTTTTATCAGGGATGTTGGCCTGTAGTTATCATTTTTTTGGGGGGGGTGGTTTCTGTCTGTTCTGGGAATCAAGGTAATGCTGGCTTCATAGAATGAGTCTGAAAGTTTTCCTTCTATTTCTATTGCTTGGAACAGCTTGAGAAGGATGGGTATTAACTCTAATTTAATTATCTGGTAGAATTCCCCAGGGAAGCTATCTGGTCCAAAGCTCTTATTCGTTGGGAGACTTTTGATAACTGCTTCAATTTCTTCACTAGTTATGGGTGTGTTCAAATTTTCTATTTCTTCACGTTTGAATTTCAGTAGTGTGTGGGTGTTTAGGAATTTGTCCATTTCTTCCACATTGTAAAGTCTGTTGGCATACAATTTTTCATAGTATTCCCTGATAATTGCTTGTATTTCTGAGGGATTGGTTGAAATAATTCCATTTTCATTTGTGATTTTATCTATTTGTGTCATCTCTCTATTCTTTTTGAGAAGCCTGGCTAGAGGCTTATCAATTTTGTTTATTTTTCAAAAAAACAACCTTGGTTTCATTGATCTGCTGTATAGTTTGTTTGTTTGTTTGTTTGTTTTTAGATTCTATATTGTTTATTTCTGTTCTGATCTTTATTATTTCTCTTCTTCTGCTGGGTTTGGAGTGTCTTTGCTATTCTGCTTCTATTTCCTTTAGGTGTGCTGTTAGATTTTGTATCTGGGATTTTTCTTGTTTCTTGAGATATGCCTGGATTGCAATATATCTTCCTCTTAGGACTGCCTTTGCTGCATCCCAAAGTGTTTAGAGTGTCATGTTTTCATTTTCATATTTGTTTAATTTTCATATTTGTTTCCATATATGTTTTAATCTCTTCTTTAATTGCACGGTTGACCCATTCATTATTTAACAGGATATTTTTTAACCTCCGTGCGTTGAGGTTTTCCAAACTTTTTCTTGTGGTTGATTTCAACTTTGATAGCATTATGATCTAAAAATGTGCATGGTATGATCTCAATTCTTTTAAATTTATTGAGGGTTGTTTTGTGACACAATATATGATCTATCTTGGAGAATGTTCCACATGCACTCAAGAGTAATGTATATTCTACTGCTTTAGGATGAAAAGTTCTAAATATATCTGTCAAGTCCCTCTGGGCCAGTGTATCATTCAGGGCTATTGTTTCTTTATTGATTTTCTATCTATATGATCTGTCCAATGTTGTAAGTGGAATATTAAAGTCCCCTGCATTTACCACATTCTTACCAATAAGATTGCTTATGTTTGTGATTTATTGTTTTATATATTTGGGTGCTTATGAATGTGGTGCATAGACATTTATAATTGTTAACTCTTCTTGATGAATAGACCCAGTAATTACGATATAATGCCCTTCTTCATCTCTTGTTACAGCCTTAAGTTTCAAATCTAGTTTGTCTGATATAAGTATGGCTACTCCAGCTTTCTTTTGACTCCCAGTAGCATGATAGATAGTTCTCCATCCCCTCACTTTCACTCTGAAGGTGTCCTCAGGTCTGAAATGTGTTTCTTGTAGATATCAAACAGATGGGTCTTATCTTTTTATCCATTCTGTTACCCTGTATCTTTTGATTGGAGCATTTAGTCCATTTACATTCAGTGTTTTTATTGAAAGATATGGGTTTAGAGTTATATGTTATCAGTAGGTTTCATGTTGTAGTGATGTCTCTGGTCCTTTGTGCTCCTTGCAACATTTCACTCACAGAATCCCCCTTAGGATCTCTTGTAGGGCTGGTTTAGTGGTGATGAATTCCTACAGTTTTTGTTTGGGAAAACATTTATCTGTCTATTCTGAATGACAGGCTTGCTGGATAAAGGATTCTTGGTTGTATATTTTTCATGTTCATCACATTTAAAATTTCCTGCCATTCCTTTCTGGCCTGCCAAGTTTCAGTAGATAGGTCTGCTACAACCTGTATGTGTCTACCCTTGTATGTTAAGGCCTGTTTATCCCTAGCTGCTTTCAGAATTCTCTCTTTATCTTTGAATTTTGCCAGTTTCACTATGATACGTCATGCAGAAGATTGATTCAAATTACGTCTGAAGGGAGTTCTCTGTGCCTCCCAGATTTCACTGTCTGTTTCCTTCCACAAATTGGGGAAGTTCTCAGCTATGAATTGTTCCAGTACACCCTCAGCCCCTTTCTCTCTCTCTCTTCTTCTTCTGGAACTCCTATGATACAGATATTGTTCTGTTTCATTGAATTACTTAGTTCTCTAATTCTCCCCTTGTGATCCTAGATTTTTTTTTATCTTTTTCTCAGCTTCCTCTTTTTCCATAATTTTATCTTCTAATTCACCTATTGTCTCCTCTGCCTCTTCAGTCCTCACTATGACCACCGCTATTTTATTTCTCACCTCATTTATAGCATTTTTTAATTCATTATGACTACTTTTTAGTTTCTTGATCTCTGCAGCTGTAGATTCTCTGCTGTCCTGTATGCTTTTTTCAAGCCCAGCTATTAATCTTATGAGTTAATCTAAATTCTTGTTCAGTTATATTGTTTATATCTGTTTTGATCAATTCTTTAGCTGTCATTTCTTTCTGCAATTTCTTTTATAGAGAATTCTTCTGTTTCTTCATTTTTGCTAGTTTTCTGTCCCTTATGTGTTTTAAAAGCTTGTTATGTGCCCTGAACCTGCAAGCACTACTATATTAAAGCAGGGACATACACTGTTCAGGGCCTGGCCCTTAAGGAGGTGTTTTTTGGAGAGGGTTACTTGCACTTTGTTGTTGTAACTTTGGTTACTTTATCTCCCTACTTGTAGTGATGTTTTGGACCCTCCTTCATGTGTGCTTTGAATTGTTCATTGAAGTAACCCTGGAAAGGAAAAGAGACAAACAAAAAACAAACAGAAAACAAAAACATGCAAACACACATATTAAAACAAACAAACAAACAAACAAAAAACAAACAGAAAACCAGAAACACCAGCTACAAGTAAACAACAGGGTGATGGCAGTACTGACAGAAGGGGCCTTATCCCATACAACAAGAGAAATGACAAGTACAGGGTGGGTGGAGAAGAAAAAATAAACATTGACCAGGCAGAGAAACTATACAGCTTAATCCAGAGAGAGAGAAAGGAAAATAAAGTGTGAGGTGGGGAAAAGAAAGGAAGATAACATTGTCCAGACAGAGAAACTATATGAATTAGTTATTCCAGAGAAAGAGAAAGGACAATAAAGAAGGAGGTGTAGAACATGTATCAAGAGAATGGATTAAATATGTCTGCTTAAACAAGCCAAGAACCAGAGTAACCAGACTATAGGAAGGAAGAGTTAAGAAGGAGAAAAGGAAGGAAGAATATATCTATAGAATAAGAATTGTCTGAGAATTAAACCAAGCAATGCAATAGCGCTGGTCTGTAGGAGGGACCATCTAGTTTATCAGCATCAATCCTGCTCCTGTAGATATTCAGTTACCAGGCTCAGAGGGTCCTGTTGTTGTGTAGGAAGGTCCCATCTTCACTGTAGCCCTGCTGTCTGATCCCTGAGATCCCACCTTGGTGGTGGTGGGGAGAAAAATGGCAACACCCCAGTCTCTCCTCCACATTCCAGGTGTCCCAAACCAGTCTGTTTGAGCTGTCCTCACTGTGCCAGAGGTGCAAATGAGGCAGTTTGTCTTGCTCTGTTGACTCCCGTGCCCCAGCACTTGGCTGGGATTCAAACTCTCCCTCTACGTGTCCGATAAGTGGTCTCTGGATGGCGGACACACAGGCTTTGTCCTGTCCCACAGCACTCCGGGGAGGGGATCGCTTTCTCCTACTGTGGAGAAGCGACCCTGATTTAGCCCCTGAGCCTGGGGCTGGCTCCCTTTCTCCCCAAGTGCACGATCAGGACAGCTGGCCCCAGTCTGGAGAAAGCCCCTCAGTTGGAGATTGTATCTTTCTCTGTCCTGGTCCAAGGTTTTTCTCTTGTCCAGATACAGTCTTATGCTTCCCCAGCCTCTCTTTCTCTTCCCTTTGTCTCTCCGCAGAAGGGGATCCCTCCTCCATTTGTTTTATCTCTCCCAGTTCACAATCACACACCTATGGCCTGCCAGGTTTTCCCAGTGAGTCCCTAGAAGAGACTGTCTCTTTTCCTCCTGGACTCTTTGGGTTCAAAGTCCTTTGGCTTCAACACTTCTTTGAGAGATGAGGGAACTTCGGGTTCCCCTACTTCTCTGCCATGTTGGCCTCTCCTCCAAGTTTCTGATATATTTTGGATACTAACCTTTTAACAGAGATATAATTTTCAAATATCTTCTCTAATTCTATAGGTTGCCTTTTATTTTTGTTGATTGTTTCCTTCTCTGCATAGAAGCTTTTTATTTTGATAAAGTTTCAATAGTTTATTTTTGTTGTCCCTGCCTCAGGAGACATATCTAGAAAAAAGTTGCTATGTCCTATGTTAGAGAAATTACTGCCTGTGCTCTCTTCTAGGATTTTTATAGTTTCAAGTCTCACATTTTAGGTCTTTACCCCATTTTGAGTTTGTTTTTTTATATGGTGTAAGCCAGTGGTCCACTTTCATTTTTTTGCATGTAGCTGTCTATTTCTCCCAACACCATATTTTTGAAGAGACTGTCTTTTTTCCCATTGTATATTCTTTCTTCCTTTGTCCAAGAGTAATTGACCCTATAAATGTGTGTTTATTTCTGGACTTCTATTCTATGCCATTGATTTATGGATGGGCACTCAATTCTCAATAATTGATATGTAAGTTAAACATCATTCTCATCTATTTATTAAGTCATGTCCCATGGACCTGGTCTTAGGATGTTGTTAGTGTTAGCCATTATGAATCATTGTCTGCCCTTGGAAATTGTAGAAGTGCAATATTTGAGAAAAACTCTCCCCAACCACTTGTTCCCAAACAGACCAAATTCAGGCTCCTTTGAAGGGATAAGACAAAGTTGGTGTCTGAAATTTGTTTTGACCCCGAGAAGATTCTTCATTGTTCTGTTTTCCTATTTCTCTCTGGCAAACTAACTGGCCTAAAGTTTAGCTTATATCTCCAGTGAACCCATCAATTAATTCCCAACTGCTTTTCACCACAACCTTCACCAGTTTTAGAGCTTTCTTAGGTTTGACCATTTTTCACAATCTGTTGCAAAAGAAGTCAGTTTCTTTGGAGAGAAATTTGGACATCTCTGTTCTATGGTCTGCTTTGAAATTTCCATTGGAAAAATGTCTGCCATGGCCCTGGTGCTAATTTCTGTCTCTCTCAGGGAGACAGCCCTCTGACTAGAGGCAGGAGTGAGAAGGAGCCCTGTGTTTTGGCTGTACCAGTTGGGAGTGGAATTTCCATCTTGTTGAACTAGGATAGGAGCAAGGACTGGATCTTGGTTCAAATAATGTTTGAACTGTTTTTTCAAACAATTTACAAACTCAGAATTTCCTGAGTAACTCTTTCTTCATTTACTGCAGGAAAATTTGCTGACTTAACCATTATTATTATTATTTTTTCAATAGTTTACTGGTCTGCAAAGCTTTTCATACTAATGTGTGAAAAGTGGAACTGTCACAAGAATGCCACTTTAATTTGGTCTCAGGTGTACCCAGAGCTTGTTGGAGCCAGGGCATGTTGATTATATTTAAGTTCAGAATTACTACCCCCCCTTCACTTTCCTGTTACAATTATGGAGCCAGATTCACTACCATTACACCATGAGGAAAGGTGTAATTATGTATGTGGGAAAGGATGATTGTAGGAAGAAAGGTTCTTTCAACTGTTTTCCAGAAACAGAAGATGGCAGGTGACTCACATACACATGCAGTCTCCTCCTCAGCCACTGACACATTCATGATGACCTTTCCCCGTCACTAACTTGTAGCACTCCCACCCTGGTCTGTCACCTAAGTCCAGTCCTAATTGTCATCATACACATCACTTCTATGTTGGTCCTAGTGAATGAAATCAAGTTTAAGAGGTTACAGTTAGGAGCCCAGCTCTGGACTCCAGGAGACATCTGAGTTGGCTATGCGTGCTCATTCTCTATCTTGAGCCTCTCTGCCCACTCTTGGATAGGTGGTGGCATGAAAAAAGTTACAGATTCTAGGGATTCTTCTATGGCTATAGCCCATCATACTGGCTGTTATCAGAGCAGAGGGGACCTTGGCTTCCCATCTCCCAGGAAGGAGACATCTGTGGATATAAAGATCCTTGAGTAGTCATAAATAGAGTATGCAATATTTCTTAATGTGAATGTCCTTATACTCTTGACACCCTGGATGGTGGGCAGGGGCCAAACCTCATTTGTTCATTTCTGCCCAGTGAACCCAGTCTGAATCTTAGTTCATCTCCCAGTTTCACTTGAAAATTCTCCCCTTGCAGTTCACAGATCCTGAGTCAGGAACAACTCTTAACACTCTCTTGAGACTTCTGGAAATTTCCACATCCTGTTCAGCTCTACCTAAAGATAACATTTATGATATAAATGTGTCAGAACCATACAGCAGAAAAAGTCAGGAGGTGAAAGCACAAGCTCCTTCTAGCATTTCCCCTCCCAAGTTTGTGGTTGTGGGCACTTACTTATCTTGAGAAGAAAATGAATCAATAAATTGATTTCAAAAATATTGCTCAGATAGAAAAGCTTATTATTCTGTTCGATATGTATTTGCCTTAATGTCTATTTTGCCCAGGCACTGTGAAAATAGCAGTAGAAAATACTGCTCACATTGCAGAGCAATGCAGAAACCCACATTGCAGAGCTCACCATTCCCAGGGGAAACATGGACACTGAGTTCCTCACCTTTTTCCTTCTGCCTGTGCCTGTCTCACAGTCCTTCTTCCCATGCCCTGAAACTATGCTATACCCCAGCTACTAGCCACCCATTTGTAGTTGCATCACGTTGTCCATGGACTATACATTACACGTGCATAGTCTCCAGTTGGATGGCTGCACCTAATGATTTCTCTCTTCCAAGAATGCCCACTTGCACCCCATATTGAGCTGGTCTGACTACAGTCCTGATGGTCAGAGCCCTTATCATTCTACCTTTATTGGATGCTGCAAAGGGAATTCCAGAATACAGAGAAAACATATCCTGGACCAGGTAGGCCACCTCTACAGAAGTTCTTTACCCTAAGGTCTACAG
This sequence comes from Panthera uncia, assembly GCF_023721935.1. NCBI lineage: Eukaryota > Metazoa > Chordata > Mammalia > Carnivora > Felidae > Panthera > Panthera uncia. The sequence goes on along the minus strand of NW_026057577.1, from coordinate 1,385,595 downwards.
ACTCCCAGTCTATGAACAACATTCAGGAGTAAATTAATGCGATTAGGAAAAATTATTTATTTCCCCCAGGCTTTATAAGAATTATAGTTTTCTCTTCCATGTTGAATGGAACCAACCAAAGAGGTTTAGAAAGATTTGTGGATTGGTTGTCAAGAGAAACCACAGGTTGTATCATGCCATAGTTGTTACAAACAAGCCAAAATTTTCCTTACATTAACCACAATTTCAAACTAACTGTGGCTATTAGACTTTCTGTTAGGTTTGTGCTTTAATAAATTAATAAAGAAGTACATATACTACTTATCATAAGGCCTTTATTTTATTATCTCAATTACTGTATTTTAATATAATTTATTTCCTTTGTGAGGCTCTGTACCATATTTTATGCATTAAAAAGCATATCTCTGAAAAGAATTCTATCAATTTTACCGAATGGTCAGAGGAGACTGTGCTTAAAAAGTTTAAGAAGGCCTGCCCCAAATTCCCCAGAATAGATCACATATTAGCCCACAAAACTAGCCTCAACAAATTCAAGAAGATCAAAATTATACCATGCATCTTTTATTCTCTTTTTTCTTTTCTTTTCTTTCTTTCTTTTCCTTTCTTTCTTTCTTTCTTTCTTTCTTTCTTTCTTTCTTTCTTTTTCTTTCTTTTCTTCTTTCTCTTCCTTTCCTTTCCCTTCCTTTCCTTTCCCTTCCTTTCCTTTCCTTCTTCTCTTCTCTTCTCTTCTCTTCTCTTCTCTTCTCTTCTCTTTTTTATTTTCTTTTCTTTTCAAAAAATATTTTATTTGTAAGTAATCTCTCCACCCAAGCTTGGGCTGGAACGTACAACTATGAGATCAAGAGTCACATGATCCACTGACTGAACCCCCTGGCACCACACCATGCATCTTTTCTGACTAAAACACTATGAAACTGGAAAACAACCACAAGAAAAAATCTGGAAAGACCACAAATACATGGATGTTAAACAACATGCTACTAAACAGTGAAGTGGGTCAATCAGGAAATCAAAGAAGAATTTTTAAAAAGTACATGAAAACAAATGAAAATGAAAGCACAACAGTGCAAAACCTTTGGAAGCAAAACCTTAGAAGCAAAAAGTGCTTCTAAGTAGAAAGCTTATAACAATACAGGCCTATCTCAAGAAAAATCTCAAATAAACAACCTAACCATACACCTAAAAAATCTAGAAAAAGAACAACAAACAAAACCTAAAGCCAGCAGAACATAGGAAATAATAAATATTAGAGCACAAATAAATGAAATAAGAACTTGAAAAAAACAGTAGAATAGATCAATAAAACCAGGAGCTGATTCTTTGAAGAAATGAATACAATTGATAAACCTCTTACCAGATCCATCAAAAAAGAGAAAAGAGAGAGAGAGAGAGAGAGAGAGAAAGGACTCAAATAAAGAAAATTACAAATGAGAGAGGAGAAATAACAACCAACATCTCAGAACAACAAACAATTATAAGATAATGTTATGAAAACTATATCCAACAAATTGGACAACCTAGAAGAAATGAATAAATTCCTAGAAATATTTAAAATACAAAAACAGAAACAGCAAGAAATAGACAATTTGAATAGACTGATAGCCAACAAAGAAATGGAATCAGTAATCAAAACCCTCCCAACAAACAAAAGTCCAGGACCAGGTGGCTTCTTGACCAAATTCTGCCAAACATTAAAGAAGAGTTTTCACTCTTATGTGGATCCTGAGAAACTTAACAGAAGCTCATGGGGAGGGGAATAAAAAAAAAAAGGTTAGAGAAGGAAGGAGCCAAAATATAAGACACTCCTAAAAACTGAGAACAAACTGAGGGTTGTTGGGGGGAGTGGGAAGGAGGGGAGGGTGAGTGCTGGGTATTGAGGAGGGTACCTGTTGGGATGTGCACTGGGTGTTGTATGGAAACCAATTTGACAATAAATTTCATATTTAAAATAAATAAATAAATAACTAAATAATAAATAAAATATAAGTATAAACAACAACAACAACAAAAAGAAGAGTTAATACTTATTCTTCTCAAACTATCCAAAAATTAGAAAAGGAAAGAAGGCTTCCAAATTCATTCTATGAGACTAGCATTATCCTGATACCAAAACCGAGTGAAGACACTACTAAGAAAGAGAACTACAGACCAATATCCCTGATGAACATAAATGCAAAAGTTTTCAACAAAATACAAACAACACATTTAAAATATCACTTACCATGATCAGATGGGATTTATTACTGGTGTGCAAGACTGGTTCAATATTTAGAAATCAATCAATGTGATAAATCACATCAATAAGAGAAAGGATAAAAACCCTATGATCACTTCAATGTCTGCAGGAAAATCATTTGACAAGATATAACATCTATTCATGATAGAAAACATCAACAAAGAAGGGGTAGAGGGAACATACCTCAATATGATAAATGTCTTATATGAAAAAACAAACAAACAAACAGCGAACATCATCCTTAATGGGGGAAAAAAAGTTTTCCCTTAAGGTCAGGTACAAAACAAATACGTCCACTCTCACCACTTCTATGCAAAATAGTACAGGAAGTCTTAGCCACAGCAATCAGACAACAAAAAGAAATAAAAGGCATACAAATCAGCAAGGAGGAAGTAAAACTTTTACTATTTGTAGATGACAAAATAGTACATATAGAAAATCCTAAATGCTCCCTGAAAAAAACTACTGGAACTGATAAATGAATTCAGTAAAGTTACAGGATACAAAATCAATGTACAGAGTCTGTTGCATTTCTATACACTAATAATGAAGAAGCAGAAAGACAAATTATGAAAACAATCCCATTTACTGTTAAACCAAAAATAATAAAATACCTAGGAATAAACTTAACCAAAGTGGTAAAACAAAACAAAACAAAACAAAACAAAACAAAACAAAAAAAACCTCTTTTCTGACAACTATAAAACATTGATGAAAGAAACTGAAGATGACACAAAAAATTCAAAAGACCTTCCATGTTCATTGGTTGGAAGAACAAATATTGTTAAAATGTCTATACTACCTAAAGAAATCTACACATTGAATGATATCCCTATCAAAATATCAATAGCATTTTTTTCACTTAACTAGAACAAACAATCCTAAAATTTATGTGGAAACACAAAAGATCCTGAATAGCCAAATCAATCTTGAAAAAGAAAAACAAAATGGTAATACAATTCCAGACTTCAAGTTATATTACAAAACTGTAGTAATTAAAACAGTATATACTATTAGCACAAAATAGATAAATGGATCAATGGAACAGAACAGAAAACTGAGAAATCCACAATTGTATGGTCGATTAATATTTGACAAGGCAGGGAAACCTTATCCAATGGGAAAAAGTCTCTTCAACAAATGGTGTGGTTTTGGGAAAACTGGACAGCTACTTGCAAAAGAAGGAGACTGGACCACTTTCTTATATCATACACAAAATAAACTCAAGAGGAACAAGAACCCAAATGTGAGACCAGAAATTATAAAAATTCTAGAAGAGAACACAGGGAGCAATTTTTTTTGACATTGGGCATAACAATATTTTTCTAGATATGTCTCCTGAGACAAGGGAAATAAAAGCAAAAATAGGGACGCCTGGGTGTCTCAGTCAGTTAAGCGTCCAACTTCGGCTCAGGTCATGATCTCATGGCTGGTGAGTTCAAGTCCTGCGTCCAGCTCTGTGCTGACAGCTCAGAGCCTGGAGCCTGCTTCGGATTCTGTGTCTCCTTCTCTCTCTGCCCCTCCCCCACTTGTGCTCTGTCTCTATCAAAAAATAAATGAGTGTAAAAAAATTTTAAAAAAGCAAAAATAAACTATTGGGACTACATCAAAATAAAAGGCTTCTTTCTGCACAGTGAAGAAAAACATCAACAAAACTAAAAGGCAATCTGTGAAATGGGAGAAGATATTTGCAAATGATAAAGGGTTAGTATCCAAAATGTATAAAGTACCGATAGAACTCAAAACCCCCAAAACAAATAGTCCAATTAAAAAATGGGCAGGAGACATGAACAGACATTACTCTGAAGAAGATATACAGATGGCCACATGCACACAAAAAAATACTCAATATCAAATATCATCAGGGAAATACAAATCAAAACTACAATGAGATAACACCTCACACCTGTCAGAATGGGTAAAATCAACAGCACAAGAAACAGCAGGTGCTGGCAAAGACAGGGAGAAAAAGGAACCCTCTTGCACTATTGGGGGAACGCAAACTGTTGCATCCATTGTGATAAACAGTATGGCAGTTTCTCAAAGTGTTAAAAATAGAACTTCCTTATGATACAGTAATTACACTATTGGGTATTTAACCCAAAGAATTCAAAAACACTGCATGCACCTGCATGAATACATGCACCTCTATGTTTATATCAGGATTATTTACAATAGCCAAATTATGGAAGCAATCCCTATGCCCATTGATAGATGAATGGATAAAGAAATGGGATATATTTGTATATGTATATATTTATATATGTGCGTGTGTATATATATATGTATATATATGTATATATATACATACAATGGAATATTGTTTAGCCATAAAAAAACAATGAAATCTTGTCATTTGCAACATGGATGGAACCAGAGAGTATTATGCCAAGTGAAATAATTCAGAGAAAGACAAATATCATATGATTTCACTTATATGTGGAATTTAAGAAATAAAACAAATGAACGGGGGTGGGGGTAAAAGAGACAAAGAGAGAGGCAAACCAAGATATAGAGTCTTAATTATTGAGAAAAAAATGGATGGTTACTAGAGGGGAGATGAGTGGAGGGATGGGCTAAATAGGTGATGGGGATTAAAAAGTACTCTTATCATGATGAGCATTTTGTAATATATAGAATTGTTCAATCATTATTTGTGCACCTGGAACTAATATAACACTGTTCGTTAACAATAGCTTAGTAAAAAAAGATGTAAGAGGCACCTGGGTGGCTCAGTTGGTTAAGTGTCCAACTTCAGCTCAGGTCACGATCTGGCGGTTCATGTGTTAGAGCCCCGCATCGAGCTCTGTGCTGACAGCTCGGAGCCTGAAGCCTGCTTCAGATTCTGTGTCTCCCTCTCTCCCTGCCCCTCCGCAGCTAATGCTCTGTCTGTCTGTCTCTCTCTCTCTCTCAAAAATAAATAAACCTTAAAAAATTTTTTAAAAGATGTAAACATGTAAAAAAAAAGTGTTACCCAGATGATTTCAATGAAGACTGATACCTATAGCCATGACCCCTGACAATTCCTAAAATCTACTTACATCTGGGGTGCCAGGGACATGTCTTGGAACTATCTGGATCCTTCATACACCCAGCACCAACAATCTAATCTTAGAATACTAAAATAAGAGGGAATGAAGGTTGTACAGAGAATACGACCAAACCTGCTTTCCAGGTTTGACAACTAACACAAACCTTTGCACCTGGATATTCTTCAACCCTATGGGGCCCACCCAGTGTGAATACCCTTTATTGATCCTCTCCACACCCTACCCAGTGGGAGGTCCTGCTGCCATTCGGGTCTTGGAATTGACAGAGATTCCCAGAGCATATCACACATTCCCTCTTTTGCCTTACCCTTGCTTAAACTGCCCTCTGTAACTTGCAGCCAAGAGAATATTAATCAAGACACTTAGTCGACCATTGATTTCTCTTAATTTATTTGTGTCTGTCAAGGTATGAATGTTTGTTCAGGACAACATCCACAAATAATGTACTTGACAAGAACATATTCATCAGTGTTATTTATAGTTTTGATATTTTTCTTGTTCTGCTTTTTACTCTAAAGGTACACACCATGAACTTCCCAGTTCAGCCAAACCTCTGGCCACAGTAACCTAGAGGACAGTTATGCCCACCCCTACTTGCTTCTCCTAGTTGGAATTTTCCAGACACCCATTTGTCCCACACCCAAGCAACCTGTTACATCTCCTCCTTCCTCAGGCCGATCTCTGGTTCTAAAATTGAACACTGATTATTTTTTTAATTTTTTTTAACATTCATTAATTTTTAGAGACCCAGAAACAGAGCATGAGTGGGGGAGGGGCAGAGAGAGGGAGACACAGAATCTGAAGTAGGCTCCAGGCTCTGAGCTGTCAGCACAGAGCCCAACACGGGGCTGGAACCTACGAACCAGGAGATCATGACCTGAGCCGAAGTAGGACGCTTAACTGACTGGGCCACTCAGGCGCCCCTTAACACTGATCATTTTAAGTTGATTTACTCTTTATTGAATTTAAAGTTAATAATACATGTCATGGCAATGATTAATGTTACTGTTCTCAGACTTCTTAGTTTAGTTTTGTGATCTTGATGCTAAGTTTGTCTTTTTCTTTACAAATTTTTTTCATGCTCTGCCTTCCATTTTAAGTTCCATCTTGATGGATAACAATTATTGCAAAGAATATTTGTCTGCTGTAAAATACTCAGAATGTAGAAGTATATAAACAAAAAGTGGAAGTTACATGCCTTCCAGGGGCTTCTACATCCTGTGGTTGGTTTCTGAGCTGGGATGTTCCAGGTGTAGCTTTCCTGAGGCAACAACTGCTCCTATAAGCTGTAGGAAGGTACTTTAGGGAGGTGTGTCTATGGATGGGTACAAGAGTTCAAGTCCTTATCCCTTCTGCTAAGCCTTTCGAACTTGGGTATGTTATTTCAGCTCTTTATGCTTCAGTTTCTTTATCTTTAAAGTACAACCTGATCACGATAGTTATCTCTATATCATAGGGTTGCTATGAAGATTAAATTACTTCACACACATGGTAAGTCTTGACTACTATTATTATGATTTTATATCTTTCTGGCTACTGGAGGTCTTTGATCCAAGGAATAAGGAGATACTACAAATTCAAGAACATGAATTAACTAATGAAAAGACCAACAGCACATACCTCTGAGGTATGGATGGAGCACTTTAATTTTTCCAGTTTCACTGAGATATAATTAACACATTGTATAAGTTTAAGGCATATAACATAATAATTCTAAAATATTTTATTGTAAATTCCAGTAGAATTAACATAAAATGTGTAACATAATAATTTGATATATGTATATACTGTGAAATGATTACCACAATAAATTTAATTAACATCATCACATCACATAGTTACAAAATTGTTTTTGATGAGAACTTTTAAGATCTATACCTTTGTCAACTTTCAAATATGATACAGTATTTTAAACTATAGTCACCATGCTATGCATTATATCCCCAGAACTTATTTATCTTGTAATAGGAAGTTTGTCTCTTTTGACTGTCCTCACCCATTTTCCTTGCCCTCTACCCACTGCCTCTGGTAAGTACCAATCTGTTCTCTGTTTCTAATAGTTCGTTTTCACAGATTCCACATATAAGTGAGATTATACATTATTTGTCTTTCTGTGTCTGACTTATTTCACTTAGCATAATTCCCCTAATGTCCATCCACGTTGTCTTAAATGTCAGGATGTCAGGATGTCCTTCTTTTTTATTTCAGGATAGTATTCTATTATATAATTATATATATATATAATATATATTATATATATCA